>NC_056749.1:420923944-421043944 GCF_019279795.1 Protopterus annectens
AAAAAAAGGGTTGGAGGTTTGACTTGCCTAAAATAAACTGGAGTTCTAAGAACTCCATATTTGAGTCTTTAAAAGATGTGGTCACGGACAAACCACCACCAATACCTTGTGGGCCTGAAGAGAAGTGGGCACAGAACCCAGCCACTGAGGGAGTGCTTTCAATACCACCAAAGCATGTCTTTTTAATTATGCATACATGGACATATTACAAGATGCAGAAGTGCCTCGAGGTGAGGCATTTTTTGTTAAGACCCCTGGTGTTGACAAAAGCCATACTGATTTTATCTGATTTCAGATTTGATGTAATTACTAAGTTGTAATGTTCACTAGATGAATTCTACTTAAAAAGGCACTGAGGGGGCAACCAAGGCTTCAGCCAGTATGCAGAACCCTCTAGAACAAGAGCTGTATGCTGCCCTTGGTGAAGCAGGACAGGCTGTTGATTCTCATTTCAGGATGATAATGTTGGATCCCCCTAGAATGACACTAGCTATTTAGCCATTTGTTAAGCCCAGTTATCCTCGCCTTGTGTTTTAGCATCATTTTTGGTGTTGGAAGGATTCTATTCAAGACCAGAGTTCTAACCATTATCTGATAGTTGCAAAGCAAGTGTCAGCATAACCCTTTGCATATTACTTAGGGTTTTGCACACCGGGTTATCTACTGTCAAATGGGCTACAAACATTTTATAGTCATACTTGGTGGCGGGAAAAGTACTTAGGGGCCCTAGCCATGTCATCAATCCTGGCTCCTGAGAGGCAGTTAACTGTAAGTCTGCCCATGTCCAGCCTAATAAGTGTGGAATCAGTTTGTTGGTTTTATTTTGGGGATGGTTTTGGTTTTGTTACTGTTGCATTTAGTGTTCTAGCATGACTGTCCTTGAATGTGCATTGGCAGCTTGTTTATTGGGTTGTCAGAACTACAACATTAATTGTTTCTTTTATACAAGGGAAATAGTCGCTCCTTGTTACAAAACTTACCTTGTATAAGTGGCTAACTTAGAGTTGCATTTGTCTGTGTTGGGTTTAGCAAAAATAAAATTCCAAACTGTATTTTCTTCAGATAAAATTGTATGCACTGCACCTATGAGGTGTCAGTATTAGTTCATTTTAAAAGGCACACAAAGATAAAAGATAGCCCATTTGTTGTACTTGTTTGAGTCTCATTGTGTCTTTCACATATGCTGTTATGGTACCCTCAAACAAGAGTGCTTTTCTTTGAGGTGAACTACACATATGAACTGAATAGACCTTACAACCTCATAGTAGCCTTCAAGAAACTGTCATAAAAGTTAAGTGCAAAGTTAATTAAAGCATTTTGTGTTTCAAAGAACACTTAATAAATATAACTTTTAACTACTGCACTTAACACTGTAAGTGAATAGTCTTATAGGTTCATAGGTAAGTACTAGGCTATCTGCCCAAGGGCCTACGTAAGCCTAGCCAACAAGGTTCCCTGGCTTACGCCACCCAAGAAAGTTATTTTCCTGTGCCACTGTCGAGCAGAGACACAGAAGTGATCCCGGGGTGTATTTCCTATTTCCCATCCACTCATCAAGATTTTTCTTGAAGAGTGCTAATGAAGAACTTTGCTTGACATAGATGGGTAGCCTGTTCCAGAGTATGGGAAGTCTCTGGGACAGGAATCTATCCCTCCAGCATGTCCTGTTTATTGTGGTGACAAGGTTTAGGTCCCTAGAGCATGTAGCTCGGAGGGATTGGGATTTCTTTAGGAGTAGCATGTCCAACAGCTCTGGGTTTGACATAGCTTTATATGTTGGGCAGAGATCACCTCTGAGTAGGCGATATGCTACGGAGTAAAGCTGGAGTTTTTTTGAGGCGGTCAGTGTAAGGCATTTGTTTGAGGCCAGTAATCCTCTTTGTGAGGTACTTCTGTGGCCTTTCCAGCTGCTGCAGATGTCTTGTGAGGTACATTCCAAAAGGGGCATTGTACTCTATAATGGGTCTAATGAGTGTCGAGTAGAGGGGAACAATGACCTCTTTTATCCTGGACGAGAACCCTTTTATGATGAGGTGTACCACGTAGAAGGACTTCCTGACTACTGTGGCATTGTGGCTGTCAAAGGAGAGACTACTGTCCACCTGGGTCCCAAGGTCTCTTTATCATGCATTCAGTGTTAAATAGATTGCTGCCTATGTGGTAGTTCATGGGTACAGAGTTTTTACCAAAGGGGATGACACTGCACTTTTTGGCATTGAGCTTGAGGTCATGGCTCTGACACCAGGCATCTGTCTCAGTGAGGTCCTTCTGTAGGATGTCCACATCATTTGGGGACTTGACTGTGGCTCCGAGTTTGCAGTCATCTGCAAACTTCGTTAGCCAGAGGCCTTCTGTGTTAGCCTGTACTTCAGAGAAGTAGATACCAAACAGGAGAGGTCCCAGGACAGAACCCTGTGGTACTCCACTTGTTACTGCTTTGAGGTCAGATTTGGAGTCTGCAACTTTTACAGTGTGGGTTCTGTCAGTGAGCCAGTTGGCAACCCATCTTGTGACGTAGGGATTTATACCTAGTTTAATGAGTTTAGCTATAATTCCAGAATGGGGGATGGTGTAGAAAGCCTTGGTGAGGTCAAGATAGGCTGTGTGAACCACCTTACCCTCAACTACGGCTTTGATGACTGCATTACAAGAGGAATTGCATATTTTTCTATATGCTTAGTGTTCACTTTGAAACAAGTGCTTCTCTTGGACAAAAAATATTGTGAGAATATTGTGAGTAATGTTCCAATTCTGCACTGTGGAAATGATTTAAACTTAACACCCCGAACGTAGAATACATATTTTTTGTCCAAGTGAAGCACTTGTTTCAAAGCGAACACTAAGCATATAGAAGAATATGGAATTCCTCTTGTAATGCCTATATTCATGTTTTTTTTCCTAAAATTCCAGCTGTGCTTCCTAATACTGCAAGCTAAGGGTGTAAAGTGGACTAGTGATCTAAAACTCTATGAGGACATCCTCAGAATCTGTGAATATCTGAAAGGCATGCACTGGCTGCTAATGGGACCCCCTGCATTTTCCATGTAATGCTAAAACTTAGTTGAGACTGGCTAATGGAAAAGTATTTCATTATTATTGCAAAGTAAACATTTGACCATCAAAAACTGTGTGGTGCACGCTGTGTCTGTCTGGATTTACTTGCTGTAAAGGAACACATTAGTGTTTTGAATAGCCATGATTGGGAGCATCCTATACCCCCCTTTAGATTTTAACACATTCCAACCTTAGTGCTTTGAATAGACAGAGTTACGGAGCATCCCACACCCCATGGATTTTAACACTTTTCTTTAGTGCTTTATACGTTGTTTATTCAACGTTGATATTGTTTTTAGTCCAAGTTTTTACAACTGACTTTTCTTTTTAGTAATGACTGTCTAGCCTCTAGGCACTTTGTAGAGTCTGTGCCTTCTGTGTCACAATTTCCTTCCTGGCCACAAATTAACACAATGAGGGGGTTAGTCCCCTAGGTGTATCAGCCACCAAACAGACAGTACTGTTTTTTCTGGTGTCCTGTGGCTGCCTTAAACATTACCTTTGTTTATCCAAAACCATATTATTTCTTTTTATTATTTATTTAATTAATTACTCACATCCACGGTGGTACAGTGGTAGCGTTTTTGCCTCACAGCAAGAGGTTCTCCCGTTTGATTCTCGGCTGAAGTGCGGGGAGTGTCTTCTGTGTAGAGTCTGCATGTCCTCCCCGTAATTGGATGGGCATTCGAAAGACGTGTAAATGGGTGTGCCTTCGTACAAGGTTGGACATCGAGCTGGCACCTCGGCGTTCATGAAAATCTACTGCCAATCATTAGCGGACCGGAGTTCCGCTGTGGCAACCCCTAACTGGGAAAAGCCGAAAGACAAACAACATTATTTATTTAAATCTGCTATCATGGCGCACATGCTGCATAGTGGAATGCAGTGGTTGTGCAACTCCTTGTTTGTCCACAGTTTAAGATGTAGCTTGAATTATGAAACTGAATAGTCCTAATGTCAACCCCTGCACATACCCAGCCCTCCTCCACAGTTACCTAGCATTTGGAAGGCGCACTCTGAGCACACAGTAGCATTGTGTTTGTACAGGGGTGCACCTTTAAGAACACACAGTAACATTATGGTTGTACAGGGGTGCACCTTAAAAGGACACAGTAGCACTGTGTTTGTACAAGGGCGCACAGTCTCTTTTAGCACTGTATTTAAAAAGCTTTATGTATTCTTCACTAGATTAGTTTAGGCAAAGTTGTTTGTCCTGATGCTGCATTCCTTTATTGCAGAGTACCTGTTTCATTAACCAGTGTAAGAATGTTAAAAAAAAAAAATTGGTGACAAAGCACTGATACTGTGGCCAGGCTTGAACAGGGAAGTTTGGCAGGATAAGAGAAGTCTCTATCAATCTTCGATATGCTGTTCACTCAAACATCAAAGTATTGCACTCTGAGTGGAATCTGGAGATGGTCAATCTGTTAGAAATTGATTTCCATAAAGCTTTGTAACAATAGAAAGGAGCGACACAGAACAAGAAAGGTGATTGTGAAAGTATGTACTGGAAAACATTTGTATCAAAGCAGACCTCACCCCTGGAATGCTGATCAGAGTTGTGATGCTCAGTAAATGTATGCAACTTAAGACCTTGTAACCATGATGCAAATATCTGCCATATGATTACATAAAAAGTGTACACTAGCTGCAGCAATCCTGCTATTCAGATACCCCTCACCATATTTAAGGGAGGTAGGTATACCACTTGGTGACAGAATGCAGTACAGCTGGTTAACCACCTGACAGTCTGTTTAGCAAATGGCTTCCTTTCCTTTCTATATATAGTATTAATAAACATAGTGCTGTGTTCTGTGTAGTGCCTTTATCATTATCTGATTAAGTTGGAGCTACTTTTGAAAATTCAGTGCTTATGTTTGACATTTTTCATATGTTCTGGGCTTTTTGAATGAATTCCAGGAAGGAAAAAGGCAGTTTAAATGAAACCTGTACAAACACTTTTGGCAAGGAACTCGGATTATTCTAAAGGGGAGCTCAGTCATTTTGGCATGTATATGACACTGTGCATGACATCTTCACCTCCTGCCAACCACATAGTGCTGGTGTCTGCAGACCCATCGTAGTACAGTTTGACTGGGGTACACTTTGCATAATCCTGGTTCTGCATGTTTTGAATCGTGTTTTAGAAATATTACAGACTCCCTAGTCAGGATTATGAAGTAGTGGTAATTTTAATTTATGAAAATACAAGCATCTGGTGCTTCAGCTGCTCCCTTTGGTGAAAGATTGTCATCTCGGTGATAGGAAAGGGATGGAGCATTGTCGTAGTGCTGTGATTGTGTACACATACTCCATAACAGAATCACATACTCCATAATAGAATGTGCCCTCCCCCAATTTGTACCTCAAAATTTCTTGTCTCTTCTCCACTGTGCAGTGTGTAATTCACATGGTTGTGAATTGCATTGTGCTGCAGATCCCTATTTGCATACAAGGTCCCTACGTGAACACCTCCAGAAGTACAGTTGTGTACACTGTTCTGTCGTTGTGCACTAGTTCCTGTCTGACTTGTACAGGGCTATGATATGTTATCTGGATTGGGCACCAGACCTGCACTATTGTGTTTATACATAATACTAGCTGACACAGATGTCCTAAATCATTACTGAACATTTTGCGTGGCATATGGACATATCAATCAGAAGAAGGTGCGCAGCCCTCTCTTATGCATGGGAAGCCCTGTGGATCTGTCTGTCACCAAGACAGAAGGCAAAGCAATGTAAGTGGAGTTTGCAGGAAGGTTACTGTGTAGGGAAAGGCTTACTGTGTATTGCTTTCCTCCTGCAAATGTGACTTGCATATTGACTGACTTACTACTTTGGTGACATGCAATAACTACCATGCACGTTTCAAGTTATCTGCTATGCCATTAACCAGAATGGTTAGTAATTTTGTGTTTTAAGGTAAAAGTGTGGGCTCATGTGTTGGGAGAGTGGTAGGGAAAATAAATGGGAATGAAAAAATATTAAATAAAATAAAATATTTGTATTGAATGAACTGTGGAACTGAGAAAGTAAAATGAGTGTGAACAGATCATAATCTTATTAACATTAATTCTATCCATAAAAGTTTCCACCTCTTTGTAATACTAAACTTCCTCCTTGACTCTAGCCAGATTCATATTCTTTTTAACTCTTAATTCTTCACACCTGTTAACATAAATGCACAGATAACAGCTTCTCCTTTATCCCTCACAAAACCTCCATCCTTCCTAATCTTCACCCACACTGTCCTGATTTTCCAGTTGTATCTCCAGTCTGTCATATTGAATTCCTTCAGCAGTAATTCTGCCACTGCCAGCAGACCTTTGACCATGAATACACAATCTGCAGACAGTGTAAAATATGCCTTCCCGTTTTCTTCTCCTTTCATTAATACTGCCTTTATCATTCTTGCAGTGTGTCCTTCACCAGAAAATAACCAGTAAAAAAAGGGACTTCATAACATTTAACCAATATACATTTCCACCTGCACTGACACTTCCTCATTCACCAGCACTTCTGTCCTTGGCTTGTTGTACAGTGTTTCCACCCACCCCTTAAGCTCTTTCTCATATTCCATCCTCATTCAAATCCATCAACGGAAATGTCAGGCACTGAAACCAAAGCCTTTAAAATGACAAACATAACCACCCCTGCATTGCATCTTTTTTATAAACCCATATAACAGACGACAAAAAAAAAAAAAACGGTGCTAGAATCTCATTGTGTTCTGACTGAGTGTGCTTCTCAGCTTTTAACTGTTCAGAGTTGAGTAAAACAGTAATTGAATTCAGTTCAGAATACAGTTTTGAGTAAATTGCATTTATTTAAACTGTATTTGCTTTAATATTGCTACACACTCGTGTGCTGGCTTGCACTGCACTTGAATTGCTTTTAGTGCTGTTTTAGCTGCTTTTCTGTAAAAAAAAAAAATTCTAAGCTTGTTTCCTGCCTTTCATGTAACTAGTCTAGTCCAGATACAAATTTGCTGTATCCAGGACTGTTTGTAAGCTTCTGAGCTCCCCAAGCCTTTCTGTGTTGGAGGAAAGCCTTCTAGCTTATTAGTGGGAGTGGTAAGCACTATCTACCACTGTCCACAAAGTGGTTTCTGGCCTAGAAATTGTAGTTTATTGGCTGTTTGGGCAGTGTTTCCATCTCTCTCAACTTTCTGGTTTAAAAGCCAGCATTTGCACTTGTTTCCCACCTTTCCTGTAACTAGTGCAGCCCAGATACAGATTTGCTGTATCCAGGACTGTTTGTAAGCTTCTGAGCCCCCCCAAGCTTTTCTGTGTTGGAGGGAAGCCTTCTAGCTTATCTAACACAAGAGGAGTGGTTTCTGGCCCAAAAATTGTAGTTTATTGGTCGTTTGGGCAGTTTTTCCATCTCTTTCAACTTTCTGGTTTAAAAGCTCATGTTTGCTCTTGTTTCCCACCTTTCCTGTAACTAGTCTAGTCCAGATACAGATTTGCTGTATCCAGGACTGTTTGTAAACTTTTGAGCAGTGCCAAAGTCTGCTCTTCAGTGTTTCCCTTAGATCTGCTAGTTCTCTCCTCTCCTGCACTTTTACTAGCTTATTAGTCTAGCACTTTACCAGACTTCTTGTAGAAAATATTGTAGCACACCAACGTGCTACCACCACTAAATGTTCTATAAGGAAACAGCTCCAGCATTTATTATTAATGCCCACCCCTCCAGGCATATCTAATTGTCAGTTCCCTGTGCTTTCTCCTGTTAACCTGGTGAACTTGGGCATCCTGAGGCAATGTAGCAACTGCCTCATGTACACCGACAACCCTCTCCTCTTACCTCCCAACACTCAGACTTGTGAGAGGTGCACTTATATATCCAAACTGGAAGCCACGCACTCTCCAGCCAAGACCGGAATAGCTGGTCAAGAGGAGAAGTTCAACACTTGTACCACACCACATAGAACACACAGCCCTCCAGAACACACACCAGCACTGCCTTCACATAAAAACACAAACCACATCCCCACCTTTGCAGAGGCTCTCACTAAAATTCTACCCAAACAGCAGAGACCTCCAAGGCAGAAATGCACTTGACCACTACAGCACAACACTAATCATGAGACACACAACTCTCGTAAACAGTGTGTCACTCAAACAAAGCCACTAAGGCAAAACAGCTTGCTAACACACTAGTCACAGGTGACGCGATAGTGAGGCACACTGATGTCCCACTCACTAGGTTGAATAAGGAGAAAGTAACAGTCAGCTGCCAGGATCCGCCAAATAATGCACGCACTCAGGTCCCTTAACAACGGGTACAAATATGACTCTGTAATTGTACATGTGGGTGTGAATGATCTGAGACGTACCTCCCTGGACTACACGAAAAGAGACATGGAGGTGCTCTTGGATTATGTAGCCCAGGCTGGTATGACCCTAGCCCTGAGTAGGATCCTACCATCACCCAGAATGATACCACAGTACAAGCAGAAAATGATTGATTTAAACAATTGGCTAAGTTTCTGGTGTCATTCTAAGGGGATCCAGTGTCTGCCTGCATGGGATGACATGATTGACAGACCTTGATGCTTTGCCAGAGATGGCCTACATCTGTCACCCCTGGAATTCTGGATACTGGCCAAGGCTCTTGCCACCCCTATAGTGTCTTTTTAGGCGGTGTTCCAAAGACCAAATTATCACTGTAAGAGCTACAAACAAATGCAGTCTGAGGGTCTTGTTGCTCAACGCTAGAAGTCTAAATCTCAAAATGCATTCACTCGAAGCACTCCTTAAAATGGGGAACATCGACATTTGTGCTGTAACAGGGACCTGTTTGAAGGCAGCAGAAAGTACCCCATGCACTTACCAGGCTATAAATCATTCCACATCTTTCGGCCCCAGATCTTGGACCGAAGCTGCAAAGGCGGTGGTGTTTCCATATTCATAAAGGATGCGCATACCTCCAGACTGGTAGCCCAACATAACACATCAGAGATACTTCAGGTGCAGCTAACATTGGATAAGACAATGATTCAGGTCATAACCTGCTATAGGTCCCCAACCATGTTCCAAGACTTGCATTCCAAGTTCCTAAGCACCTTGGAGAATATTAGGGTCCAACCTAACACTCTCATACTGGACGACTTCAAGTACCCCTCCATTTACTGGGAAAACTACTCGTGTACCAAAACACTTGCCCAACGTTTCCTAGAATTCATTAAGTCCATTACCCTGGACCAGTTTGTTCTTAACCCTGCTAGAGGTAGCAACATCCTTGATCTGGTCATTACTAAAATGGGCGAGTGTTGCTCTACATCAGTAGTCAACTCCTCCCTGGTTAGATCCAACCACAAACTAATCGCTTTGGAAATCCACATCCACCCCTGCAAATATAACCACCATGAAAAACTTCTCCAAAGCTAACTTTGGTCTCCTAAAAATAGAGGTGGCTAACTTCATGGCACCCATGCAAATGGAGAATAGTTGCATGACTGCCAAATCATGCACCAATGCACTGTAAGAACACGTACACAAATGCATGGATCTTGCCATACCCAATAGAACCAAGACACTCTCCTCCAAAAAAAGGAAGGCAATCTGGTGGTCCCCTGCCATAAACAAACTCTACAACAGAAGGAGGAAACTGATGTGGAATAAGGTGAAGTCCCAAGACTGGAAAAACTCCCTTATCAGCCTCAACAAAATGTTGGCATCCCTCATCAAATCCTCTAAAGCTAGCTATGAAAACAGAGTTGAAGCAGGTAGTAAAGACAACCACAAGGCCTTCTATAGTTATTTAAAGAATCTCCATGGCAATACACAGATTTGCTCTGAGCTACTGCACAGTGGTACCTCCTATACCGAGCCAGCAAATATTGCCAGTATACTGGCTGACAGATTCAGTGCCAACTTTACCCCTCTCTCCCCCACAAAGGACCAATCACAATACCAGTAGATTGCCAGGCACCCAGTATTACTGCTGCACAGGTTAAAACAGCACTGTCCAAGACCAAGAATACAGCTTCTATGGGACCTGACAATATACAAACTACAGAGTGAACTGGCACCTCACTTGTGTGCCCTGTTCAGTCACAGCCTCACTTCAGGCTTTGTCCCTGCTGAATGGCGCACTGCTACAGTCATCCCTCTCCACAAAGGAGGAGCAACTGCAGACCCTGGGAACTATCGCCCCGTTAGCCTGACGAGTCTGATAAGCAAAGCTATGGAACGCATCATCATGGACCTAATAAACAAGGATATAGGGAATCTCCAAACTCTGGATCCCACATAGTTTGGTTTTGTGAAGGGTAGATCATGCCTGCTCAACTTGGTCGACTTCTTTGAGTCAGTCACCAGATCTGTGGATGAAGACAAGGTGGTTCATACAGCTTACCTTGATCTGGCCAAGGCCTTTGATACCATTCCCCACTCAGGAATCATAGAAAAACTCATTAAGCTAGGTATCAACCCCTATATCACTAGGTGGGTTGCAAACTGGCTCACAGATAGAACCCACAGTGTGAAAGCAGCTGGCTACAAGTCAGACTGCTGACCAGTCACAAGTAGAGTCCCACAGTGTTTGGTCCTGGGTCCTCTACTGTTTGGTATCTACTTCTCTGAAGTCCAGGTCAATACGAGGGGACTCTGTCTGACAAGATTTGCAGATGATTGCAAGTTGGGAGCTATTATTAACTCCCCAAGTGATGTTGACATTCTACAGAAAGGCGTCACTGAGACCAACGACTGGTGTCAGTACCATGGCGTTAAGCTCAATGCTAAAAATTGTGTCATCATCCCCTTTGGGAAAAACCCGGTTCCCATGAATTACCGTATCAATGGTAGTCCACTGAACACAGAAGGCGTTATAAGAGATCTGGGAACACAGGTTGACAGCAACCTCTCTTTTGACCACCACATTACCACTGTAGTCAGAAAGTCCTTCTGTGTGGCACATCTCATTACTAAGGGTTTTGCATCCAGGAAGAAAGAGGTCATTGTCTCCCTCTACTCTTCCCTCATTAAGCCACTCATAGAGTACAATGCTACATTTGGCATGTACCTCACTAGACACTTGCAACAACTGGATAGGCGGCAAAAGTACCTCACTAAGAGGATCCTAGGCCTTAAAACACTTGCCCTATATGGACAGACTCAAAAAAACTCAGACTATTCTCTGTCTCATAACGCCTACTTAGAGGCTATCTCTGCTTGACTTACAAAGCCATGCCTGACCCACCTTTGTTAGAAATGTTACACCTAAAGAAATCCCAGTCCCTCCGCACCACATGCTCCAGAGACCTCAACCTCATTACCACAATCAACAGAATGTGCTGGAGGGACAGGTTCATAACCCAGAGACTGCCCTTGCTATGGAATAGACTTTCCATACATGTCAAACAGAGCACCTCACTGGCCCTCTTCAAGAGAGATCTTGATGAGTGGATGGGAAATAGAAAATTCACCCCGGGGCCCTACTCGCACCTCCACTGGCTCTACTCGACAGAGGCACCTGGGAACTAAGGTCGGGTGGCACGATGCCAGGGTAATCCTATGGTTTAGGCTGGTAAAGGCTCCAGGAACATTAGCCTAGTACACACCTATGAATCTATGAGTCAGTTGTCGGTGACTGCTTCCTCTTAACAAAACTCACTTGTCCCCCTTCTGCCACTTTTGTTAGAACCATCACTAATGTCAGTGCTAATTGCTGGCAACTTTTCATCTACCATAGTTGGCAACAGTGGTATAAAATTTCCTCTTTTACTCCCCCAAGCAGGGTAACAGGGTAATGCTTGGTTTTCACTGAAGCTAATAGCTTCCTAATCTCTGTACATGCATCTTAGACTTTCCTTACTTTTTGTAAAACTTGACCTGGAATCTACCTGCCATTGCAGCTCATACTTCATAACCCTTTAATTGTTTGGTCTGTTTCTGTCTGATAAATCCCCCTTTCCCACTCTTTGTTTCCATACCCCTTTCCCATTCTGCATTCAAGCCTTGTATAGCTTCCCATTGCCTTCCTCAATTCTCTTTCACATTTTCCTCCTTTTTCATTGTCATTATCTCATTCATCCTTTGTTTCAGTTTCTTATTCATAGAAATATGTAAAAAGCAGTTATTTGTCCTTGGGAATAAACAGCCATGTTTGATGCTCACTATAATGATTAAATTGCAAAGTCAGTATATTTTAGGCTATGATCAGTTTTTTATATATCACTGCTGTTTTCTATATTTCAGTTTGCTGCAAGAATTGAATTATGTGGCTGTTGCATATCACGTGGAACTGTAATGTGGTTAGAGTTTTGTCATTTTTATGGTTTTATCAAATATTATCTTGTCTAATCAGTGTATTAAATTTAATTATATGTCTTAGAATCATACTTTGCTTGTTTTCTTTGCATTTATTGTTGTACCTATTTTATTCTTTCCTTTTCTAAAGTTGTCTTTTTAAGGATTTTCCCACTATTTTAGAATCCTTCTCACATTTGACTGTGAAACTGCCAGGTGTTACATTACACCCTCTTTCCCTCAATTTCTTCATTTCATATGCCTGTGTGTGTGTGTGTGTGTGTGTGTGTGTGTGTACAGTCAAACACACATTTAGACTAATAATATACCCTAGGTAAAGGTTGCAGTAAAAAACAAGTTTCTGGTGCACTGAGTGAATATCTGTATATTTTTATTTGCAGTGGCTGCCATCATCACAGGTTTATTTATATGCCTGATACATCATCAGATCTATGAGAACTCCATTGAATCCTCTGTGTTTATGCCTCTCACTAAAAGGTAAAGTAAAAGTTGACAGGCTGCACACACAAAACACAGACACATATACAACCACTTGTTATATAAGAAAAAAAAATAGTTAAACATGGATTGTGTATCACCTTAACTTGAATGATAAAAAAATAGTTAAACATGGATTGTGCATCAAAGGTAATATCATTTACTCTGTGGTCATCGTGTAAGCAATTTGTCCCTGTTTGGGAGAAGAAGAAGAAATGTCCTCTTTGGACCTCCAGTACATTTATATTCACATTAAAATTTTCAAGGAGTCTAGGACATTACTGTGCCTCCACTTAGGAGCTAGCCATTATCAGTTCTGGATGCTCCTGCCTGGACTCTAGTCAGTCCAAAGGATGTCCATGTTTGCAGTGAACCAGAGGCTGCAATTAGTAAAAATATTTCTTTACGTAGACTGGTTCCTAGCTACTTCAACTAGGAGCAGTCCAACCCTTGAGTGTCGTTTGTGCCTCTTACAGTCTTTAGGAATCATGGTGAGCAGTGCAGAGTCCCAGATGGAGCCCTCTCAAATATTTATATTTATCAAAGTCACTATGGATACTCCTCTTGCAGAGACTTCTTTCCTTGCAGAAGACTGGGAGTCATGTCATACTGAACAGTTTGGTGTTTGCTGCTGTATGCATCACAGCCATGGGACTCACAGCAGTGAATATTCACATGATTCATAATGTCAGATGGTATATGAGAGCACTGCAGTGGACGCTAGAAGTTTAGTGGTGCCATGTCACTGTTGGTAAATGTATCCAAGATGTGTAATTGTTAGTTGAGATGGTAAACAAACATTCTAACTTTAGCCATTCGCTCTGTAATCCCCATCACTCTAGTTGTTTTCATCGATGCCTCTGCCCTAGAGTGGGGGGTGGCATTATCAAGGGCAGACAGCCCAAGGAGTCTGGTCACAAACAGAGGCCAGTCTAAATATCTCGGGTTTAGAGATAAGAAACATGGTGCAAAGGGATTTGTCCATATGAAATCACTTTAGCTAGCAAATCTAGGAGACCGTCTCTCTGATACCCTCCCTGTGAGAGGACTAAAGTTCCAAGTAGTTTATTCGGTTATGTAGGTAGATGGACGACTGTTTTTGTTCTAATAAGTTTAAATAAGGATTTAGAGAAAAGTGTAGTTCTTCTCACCTTACTGGCCTTGCAGGATTCCCTGCCTTACTGTATCATCGCCACCCACACCCAACACTGTGGCTGTGAATTGGTATGTCATCAAGCACAGATGAACTCCTCCTACCTTACCTGTCAAAAAAACAGTCAGGATATTGGAATGGGTTGTGTGCAGGGGCAGATTCCTGATGGTCATACAATGGAGAAGCCAGTTCCTTAGTGGACTAGTCAATTTACTTCCTGCTGATGCCACACAAGTCTTCTCAAAGACAGTCAGTAGTAGAAGCCCTCTGTTGCAGTGACCTATTTTCATCCCTGACCAGTGCTAATTGCAGCAACTTCTCTTCCCTTACTGTTCCCTCGGGGGAAGGCTCCAGGGATGCACTCTTCCAGAAGTAGATCCCAGAGTTCTTTTATGCTCTTTGTCCATTTCCCAAATCATGAATTGCATTCAAAAAAGCCAAGCTAAGCATGTCCAAGGTCATTCTCATAGCCCTGTGTTGGCCTTGACAAGTTTGTTTTTCTGTGCTTTGGCCTAATCTCCTGAACAAGTGTTTCCAACTAAGGCCCTTCTGAACCTTCCTGACCCACTCCTCTGGCAGGTCCTCCTAGACCTTAACTTCTTTTGCTTAACTGTATAGTTATTTCACTTCCAATAATGACCAGGGAGCCTTCTGACCCTGGTGTGGTGGGCCAAATCTTTACTTTTACCAAGAGTCCTGGTACCTGAAAAATATACAGAAGTAATTGGCCTTGATTTCTGTATGCACTACTAAAAAATGCTTGGATTCTTTTACTGCTCCAGCACTAGCCATATTTAACCCTACCTGTTAGAAATTTTTACTCTTGGGTTAAGTAACTCTTACATTAATGTGAACCTACCAATAATTTTCGATTTCCATCAAGGGGCTTATTCTGTATCTCCAGCATCCTCAAACGTTTGCCAGGCCTTTTTCAGGTGCATTTTTTTCATCTGTCAGTGAGCTTGTCCCTTCCTGGGATTTGTACTTTGTACTGGAAAAAATTGATTCTTCCTCCAGTTGAGTCAGCTGCAAAAGCAGAACTGAAATGCATGTCTTGGAAAACCTGCTTTCTATTGAACATCACTTCCACTAGAAAAATTTCTGAATTTCACTGTTTATCAGCAAGCTTCATTATACCGCCTTTCATGAGGAGGGCGCCTCCATCTTTTATTCCTGGTTTAATTTCTCCAGACACTACTTTTTGTGTCTTTTTCATGACTACTATATCCGGTTTTCTCACATCTAGTTTTTGTACTGTTGGTAATGGGTGATCCCATGTGATATAAACGTCATCATTTTCTGTAATACTTTATGATTCATGTTTCCAGTGCATCTCCGCTACCTCAGTATTGTGTTTGCACAATCCCCAGTGCAATAGTCTTGCCACATTATTGTGTCTTTCAGTGTATGGGCCCTCTGCCATGAGGTTATCACACCCAGCAACAAGATGGGAGACTGTTTCCAGTTCTGCTGTACAGCACCTCTATTTGTCTGTTTTTCTCACATTTTCAATAGACTTTATAAATTTATTAGCCTTTCATCTTTGGGTTTCAGTTCACCTCTCCTTAACCATTCCTACATAAAATCTTGGCCACCGTGAGGTTGCTCCAGGAGATCTCTGTACTTCCCACAATATTTGTTTATTTTCCAGTTTTGATCTCAGCTGGTTCTTTTCTTTATATTCTTTCTTTTGGCACATTAAGTTGCTGTCTGACTTTTGTCTATTTTAGTTTGATTTCCATTCCCACTTCGTACCAAAATGCTTCTGCTAAACCAAACTTAGATGTCGTCTTAGACTTCTCGCGTTTTAAAATTTTCACTTTGCTTGCATCTGATGAGATCAGCAGATATCAGAATATCCAAACCTTCGGATACTTATGGAATGCTTGGCCTCTTCTCTTAGTTGTTTTGTAAAGAACCGTAATTTTTTTTCTTGCAGTATAGTTGGTTTTTCAGTGACATCTTTCTTCATTTTGGTAATTTGCAGTTTATTCTGCAAAGTAATTAATTTAATAGCTTGTATAAAATGTATGGGGTCTTTTGGGTTGTATAGGTTCCATCCTTTCTCATAAGTTTTAAAAGCTATTGTGTCACATCTTATGCATATTCTTCAGTGTTTTTGCAGATCACACCAAGATTTGCATAATTTCCTTGTCTGTCAGACATTCTGTAGTGGAATATTCTAGATGGATGTTATAAACTGATCTTTGCTTCATGGTTGCAAGCAGGGGTGTAGCCAGAAATGTATATTTTGTACTCAGAAGTAATGCTGTTGCTCCCCACCATCTACCACTCATTTAAAAAATGTACTCAACCCTCAAAATGTTGCCCCTATGCCCTTTGGGAAGAGAGACAAAGTATTTTAAGCTACTACCTTTATAACTGTAAAAAAGGCTATTTTTAGGTAACTTCCTGTCAGATATGCATGCTTTGTGTAGCATTGCCCAATAAACAGTTCTAAACGTTCTGTGCTCTTTGAACCATACATTACCCGAGAGATGCTCTGAAACAATATACTCATTTGAGTACATTGACTATGCCTAGCTACCCTCTTGCAAGCATTTTCTGCAGTTCTTTTATAGCAGTTTACTGATTAAAAAATAAATCTAAAATAAACTATAAGGTTTCTTTCTCAAAAATCAAACATTTTAATTGATTTTTCCAAAGCTGATGAGCAGGAGTTTCTTTTATATGCTTGCAAGCTGCTAGGGATAAATTTAATGTCTTTCCACTTTTCATTGATTTGGCAGGCCTTAGAACTAGGAGCACTGAGCTCTAGCAGCTACCTTTCACCCGTTATACTGAACCCATTCCACTAACACACTGCTACAATTCCTTGAGATAACAAGCATTTGTGATTACACCTGGTAGTCTAGAAAACATCTTACTTGGAGCAAAAACTAGTAATCTCTTGTTTCTTTTGGAGCAGTAGTAATGAATTTTGTTTTATATTCATTAATACAATGGTATATGTTATATTTTTTCTGCAGATGTGAAGAACAGAACTAAAGATTTCTTCCTTTGGTGACAACTGTGAAACAATGGAGCTAGCGGAGTTCTTAGAAAAATTGAAACTGACTGACATATCTAAGTTAGAAGATGCACATGAATTACATATTCCACCATCAGGAAAAGTGTTCATGCAAATTCAGGAACTCTTTCAGGCTACACAGTCAAAGCAGTCCAGATATGAGTTTCTGAAAGATATTAGACTGCTGTTTGAAACTGCAGATTCTCATTGGTTATTTGGTCATTGCTGCAGCAACAGAGACTTTGACCTGTCTAAAGTATATGGTAATCTTGTCACGAGTCTTATACAGTATGCAGCTTTACCTGTTTGTGAAAATGACATCAGTGAACTGCCTGAAAGTGCATTCTCTGACATTCCAGAAAAAGCTGAGACAGTTGTATCATGCTTTCTAGTTCTTATCCAAAAACTTCTTGTTGGAAAAGATCCTTATCCATGTGGTGAATCTGGAGAATCTACAGTATTGATCTGTAATAGCACTGTAGTACCTTTTGTTGTTTTTGCAGCTACACATTGTCATGTGAAACCCTGGACCTCTTTTGAGAGTCGGTCACTTGCCAACAGGCTGTTGAATGAGGTGTTGAAGATGTCTGGATCTGAATCTTTGGCACAGCTATTAATGGGAAAGAACGATAGAGGCAAAGGAATTGTGGGATCTGTTTTACAGTTTTTGAGACCAGAACTGCAGAAGTAAGTCTAAGTTAGATGCACTATCAGACTTAAATTAATATGTTTCATTGTCGAGAATTTTTCGCAGCAATGTAATAAGAAATCTGTCCTCAGAATGAAATATTTTTCTTGGTTTTAGTTAATGATAGCTGCACTATTCATGACAGCGTGAAGAAATATGCATGGGTGGAAGTTTGGGGTCAGACTGTGTTCTTATTAAATGCATCCCTATAGTTGGTGGCTGTCAGCATTTTTGTTCAAATGTTAAGCATATGTTTTGAATGCATCTCCCTTGTGCTCAGGTACTTTTAAATATTCTCAGGTTGTTTGAAACTTTACACAATGAACACAAACTCTCTTTAGTCTGCAAGAAGTACTTTTTCCCAGGATTTTTGTTTTCTATTGATAGGACTGGTTGTGAAATTTTTGATTTGCCCTTCTTCTTGGAACCTCACTTTTAACATATTTATTCTTATTATATATGTGTGCTAATGTATGTGTGTACGGAGGTGGGGTAAGGGGAGATTCCTTCTGTACAGCTTTCCATCTTCTCCAAGAGTAGAATAAGACCTTGGTTTGGGTGCTTTACCATTTACTTCAAAGGCAGACTTTGCCAGGGCTTTTGTCTTCTTATTCTTTTATTGCATTTTAAGTCAGGCATTTTATTGCAGTTTTTATCATAGTGGTGTTCCTGTCTTTGCTGATTTTTCCTTCCTTCACTCTTTGTGGATGTTCAGATATTTGCAGTGTAGTTGAAGTAAGAATATTCTTATTAGTGTTCTGTGCCCATTAACAGTTAAGCTGCTGACAGACTGAGCCCTTGCATTGCAGTATTCCTATGTATCAAGACTGCAAGATAAACTCCTCCCAGCTTTTGCTACTGCTCTTTCTCATAGCATTTTTTCTGTTTTCATTGAGCATTTCATCTGCCTATTAGACTGATAATGTTATGGACCCAATGCAGTCTTATTAAGTATGTTCTCTTGCATAAATTTGAATTCCTGACATTTGCATTGCAGACTGTTGTCATGCATGACAGTATAAGGTGTCAACTGTCTCAGAAATGTAGAATTTTTTGGATTAGATGTACTTGCACATAATGTTTGTATCAGTTTGATTATTTTAGGAAAGTTGGAATCATAATCCACACTTATGAGCTACAGGGTTCTTTGAAATCTGGTGCAAATCAGTGCCCACTCACTTTAAAGGACACACAGTGAGCCAAATGATTTCCAGTACACCCGATCACTCATCCAACAAAAATGTTTTAGTGATTGGTGAGACACGCCAATTCTCCATTCACAAGGCTAGAGAAAGACAGATTGACAGTGAGGTGTCTTTTAGGTGCCATGATTTCAGATGTTTCAGGGGCCCTTAGGACCCTTTCACCAAATATAATCACATCATGGTGGTTGTACATGTGGTGGTGAACTGCTTAAGTGCAGAACTTCGAGGGATATGCAGAGAAACATGTGAGAGCTCTCCATGATTGCCACAAATGCAGGCAAGACTTTCATTCTGAGTGGAATCCTTCATTTTCTAAGAGTATTGCATAGGTATAAAGAAAAGATAATTAATTGGCTTCAACAATTGGCCAAATACTTGCTGTTATTGTTGTGGTATCTAGTATGTATCAGTATGGAACAAGATGCTTCACAGTCCTACTTGCTTTGCAAAGGATGTTTTGCACATGCATACTGACTAAAGCTTTTGCCACTCCCATAGTACATTTTTAGGCAGAATCCAGCAACTGAACATTCCAACATAGCCATTATATCAAAAGCTAAGCTGACTCTGCTCATTGACAGATGTCATATCAACAAGTTGCCTGACCGAGATGTTCTCATGCATTTGGAATTCATCCATGTATGGGTAGTCACTGAAACTTGATTTAAATGTGGAGAAGCACTCGCTGCATACCTGGGCTTTGTAACTGCCATGCCTTAAGATCCAATGGCAACAGTGGTGGTGTATCCATATTTGTTAGGGGCCATATTACCTTTAGACAGATTCCCAGAGACCCACAAACCAAACCTACTGAAATTTCTAATTACACTAAACAGGACCCGCAATCACTGTTACAGGACACTTTCCATATTCATTGAAATTTATGCATGGTGAACTCCCCATAAATAAGAGCTTCATCATTCTGGGAGACTTAACTATCCCTTAAACTGGAATACCTATACCTCCAATGCAGGATTTGCCCAAAAATATGGGGCTCTAATGAAAAACTCCATGGATCAGATTGCTACCATCCCCACTAGAGGACATAATATCCTTGACCTAGTATTTACAAATATAAATTCATCATGCAGGAATCCCCTGGTATCTCCTTTCCCATTTGAGTTAGATCATAAGCTAGTAAGCTTCTTCCTCAAAAGTCTCTAAACCCACTGAAAGCCATATATCTGAATTTAAGAATTTCAAATGCACAAATTTCATCAAATTCTTTGATGTTTTTGTTGATGTTCATCGTGTTACACTACTGCAGTCATTACACTTGGGTTATCCTGCCGTCAGGCGATCCCATAATCGGCCAGAGTTCCAAAGTCTTGGTCTGGCGTCGGTTGCTGCGCTTCTTCCCTGACGGCAGTGCGCCAGGGGTATATAAGATGCATCCAACGCCATTTTCTTCAGTCTTTCTTGCCGCGCGGTGCCTGAAGCAGAAGCAGTTCGCAAGTGCCAGTCGGCCGACTACTGAGATTTTCGAAGTCGAATTTCAGATCCAAAGTCTTAAATAAAGCTAAGTACCCTGTTGGGGAAACTTTTTTCTTGCCTCAGACTGATGTCAGAAAAAGTTAATAATTGTATTTCTTGTGGGAAGCAAATACCTCATAAGGACTTCCACTCTTACTGTATCCCATGCCTAGGCCCTGATCACAACGTCACTAGTTGTCGGTTTTGTGCTAGATTTAACAAACGCACTATAAAAAGACGTTTTGATTTTGCTTTGCACTACTTTGGCCGAAGGTTCAATTATACTATGCCGTCGGCTCAACCGACGACCGCAATACCGAAAAAATGCAAGGACAAGGATAAAGACAGGCATCCGAGGTCCAAAACCGACGACGAAACCTCTTCTAGGCCAGTCGCCGGTTCTCAGTGAGGCGCTTTCGCAGCCCCTGACACCCGCTACCTCAGAGCCACAGGCTGCCTCTGACTCCCACGTGGAGACAACTATGCCTCTGGAAACTCAAGGTATTGGGCCTACGGAAACTAATCCCTCAGATGGGTCTGGAGCCGCTGAGCAGGCATCGGCTTTTGAGGGTGTTTTCAGACCTTCACAACTTACCATTAAAACAGCCAAGACAAAAATACCATTAAAGACAAAGAAACAAGTACAGCATTCTCCATGCCTCCATGCCTAAGAAACAGATGCTTAAAATGGCCGAAGACCTCATTACTCTAATCAGGGGTTCCCATCCCCCTCCTGAGAAAAGGCCTAGGCAGGATACAGACTATGATTCCTCTGATCAGGTTTCCATTTCCTCTGATTCCTCTTCAGACCAGGGATACTCTCTACCCCCCTACGAGGACTCTGATGCTGAAGAATCTATCCCTTCAGCCTCTCCTCCTGAGGATTATTCTTTTGGAGAAACTTTACATACCATGAGGGAACATTTCCATTGGGAAAGTGAGGATTACTCAGAATCCAAGAAAAGGCTCAGGGATTTCCTTTTATTGCCTCAGCACAAGCCCTTGGCTATTCCGCCTGTGCTAGATATTGTGGATGATGTGTTCTCTGAATCCAGCTTATCTCCTGATTCTTTGACCCCTGCACCAGCCAAGCCAGATAGATTATAGTCCCAGACTCTCACAAGTTTCTTTATAAAAACTTTTCAGCTGATCCAGAAACTATTTCCCAGGGTCCAAAAGGGGTTAAGGCTTCCATTGCAAAAACTCCAGTACCCTCTGACAGAGATTCCAGAGCTTTGGATAGATGGGGGAAGAAAGTATACACTTCTGCAACTTTAGCAGTAAAAGCTTTAAATTGCCAGTTTCACATGCTTAAGTACCAACAATATTTAATGGCTGAGTTAAAACAGAAAATGCTTGCAAGCTCAGAAGCTCCTGATTGTAAAGAAATACAGGATTTATTGCATGCAGTTGAACAGGTGGGAAAACATACTCTACAATGTGGTTTTGATTCTTTAGAGGCCTCTTGTAGAGCCGCAGTTATAGGTTCTGTGATTCGAAGACATGCTTGGTTAAAAGAACAGAGTTTACCTGATCATGTTAAGGCAAAATTATTGGATGCTCCTTTACAGCATGATACCTTGTTTGGTGTTAAGGCAGAAGAGGTGTTAAAGAAAATGGAGGATAAAGCTAAATCTATGCAAACAGTCAAGGATTTCTTACAGATACAGCCACCTCAATTTAGCAGAAATTGGCCAACAAAGAATCGGTCCTTTCCAGTGTCAGACAGGCCACAGAGAGGCAGATACAGACGCCTAAGAGGCAGATCTCAACCCCAAGGCTCGAACAGACAACGACAGTGGGGCACCTCAACCCCAAAAGGAGGTGAGGACAAGTCTCAACCTTACAGGAAACAGTCACAATGACTTTCCCCTTTGTACGCCAAGCACTTCCCTTTTGGAAGCCCCCTTGGGGGAAAACTAGCACTTTTTTTCTCAAACCTGGCAAACAATCACCCAAGACAAATGGGTTCTGAATATTGTGTCTCAGGGTTACAGGTTCCACTTTCATACTTTACCAAGGCTAAAAGGAATGCCAGACCTGCCACAAAATCAATGGGCAGAGGCACAGAAACAAATTTCAGCCCTCATGGACATGAGAGCTATTCAGAAAGTACCACAACAGGAGCAAGGACAAGGATTTTATTCAAGACTCTTCCTGGTCCCCAGAAAGGACAAGGCCTGGAGGCCCATACTTGACCTTTCCATTCTAAATACTTACCTGGATATTCCGAAATTCAGAATGTTGACATTACAGCAGCTTCTACCCATGCTGGGCAAGAAGGTTGGCCTGTTACTCTGGACCTCAAAGAGGCATACCTGCATGTCCCTATCAGACAAAATTGCAGAAGATACCTCAGATTCAAAGCTGGTACAATGGACTACCAATTCTCTGCACTGCCCTTTGGCTTATCTACTGTGCCCAGGGTCTTCACAAAGTGCCTGGCACCAGTAATTGCATTTTGAAGACAAAAAGGAATTCAAATATGTCCATAACTGGACGACTGCCTCATTCAAGCAGAGACAAAGGACATTCTTCTACAGCATCTGGCATTTGTAAAAAGGTTGCTAATTTCTCTAGGGTACACAGTAAACGAAAAGAAGTCAAAACTAGTGCCCTCACAACAGGTTATATTCCTAGGTGCCAGCTTAAATACAACGGCCCAGATGCCTTACCTCACGCCAGACAAACAAGTTCAACTAGCTCAATATTTTCAACTACCGGCAAAAAAGTCCCATCTCCCTGCAAGAAAAATTCTGCAGGCCCTGGGATTCATGGCATCCTGCATACTACTAATACCATATGCCAGACTTCATATGAGGAAATTACAGTGGTACCTAAAAAGTGTTTGGACTCAACACTCTCACAGTTTAGAAGCAG
Source organism: Protopterus annectens (assembly GCF_019279795.1). Classification (NCBI taxonomy): domain Eukaryota; kingdom Metazoa; phylum Chordata; order Ceratodontiformes; family Protopteridae; genus Protopterus; species Protopterus annectens. Next base: position 420,947,183 of record NC_056749.1, read on the forward strand.
TAATACCAATGATTCCCTGCCTACAACAGGAGTTTCGATGGTGGGCACAGGTATGTCACCTAAACAAGGGTCAGCCTTTTACCCTACCCACAGCCAGGCAGACTCTAACAACAGATGCTTCGGATTATGTCTGGGGAGCACACATGGCAGGAAAATGCATTCAGGGCAAGTGGACCACAGACCAGATGCATCTTCACATCAATCAAAAAGAGATGTTGGCTGTTCAAAATGCCCTAACAGCTTTCAAGGACCTTCTGCATCCAGGACAATTATTATTAAAGGCAGACAACACCACAGTAATGTGGTACATAAACAAGCAAGGGGGCACTCATTCTTATCCCCTATGCAGGCAAGCCATGACCTTGTAGAACACAGCTCTAACGTATCAAGTTCACCTGCAAGCACAATTCCTGCCAGGAAAGAAAAATACTCTGGCAGACGATCTAAGCAGAAATATCATGGACCCAATGGAAATTGAATCCACAAATCGTCAGTATGGTAACAAAAAATGGGGATGCCCAAACATAGATCTTTTTGCCTCCCCACTGAATTGCCAACTACAAAAATTTTGCACAAGGACTTATCACAAACAAGCATGGAAAGTGGATGCTCTTTTGTTCAGCTGGAAAAACCTAAAAGTTTATGCCTTCCCGCCACTGCCTCTCCTTTCAAAGGTACTCCTAAAAGCCAGACAAGAAAAACCACAGATGATCCTTATTGCTCCAGACTGGCCACGCCAGCACTGGTACCCTACCTTAAGGAACTTAGCTCAAGGCCCACCATGGATTTTGCCTCAAATTCCACACCTTCTGACTCAACAAAACAATTAGATCCTGCACTGTCAGCTCAAAACCCTAAACCTGGCTGCATGGCAGATTCATTAGTCAAACAGGCAACACCTCTCTCTAAAGCTGTTATGGATGTCATTTTGGAGGCCAGGAGGCCTAGCACCAGGAAAGCTTACTCAGAAAAATGGAAGAGATTCTGTGCCTGGAACCAGGCTCAAAACCTTGACCCTCTAGTTCCAAACATTCCTCAGATTTTACAATACTTAACTGAAATGCTGGACAGAGGCCTATCCTTCTCATCAATTAAGATCCACGCCTCTGCCATCTCAGCACATTACAACACGGATCCTCCTTTATTCTCTCATCCCTTGTTAAAACAGTACTTCAGAGGGGCTAAAAACATAAGACCGCCCCGGAGAGCACCAACACCAACTAGGGACCGGAATTTCGTTTTGGAAAACCTAACCCTGCCACCTTTTGAGCCAGCCAATACAGCCGATCTAAAATTTTTATCATGGAAAACAGCTATGCTCCCGGCAGTAACTGCAGCAGGAAGAGTCTCAGAGCTACAGGCATTAATGGCAGTGGAACCTTTTATAATTTTTCATCAGGACAGGGTTTCTTTAAGGACAAACCCTACCTTTATGCCAAAGGTGGTATCTAGTGTGGCTCATAACCAAACCATCCATTTGCCAACTTTTTATCCAAATCCCCAGAATAAAGGGGAGAAGCTTCTGCATTCTTTGGACATACACAGGCAGCTACGCTTCTACTTGGACAAAACAAAAGCTTTCTGGAAAACTGAGCAACTCTTTGTAGCATATGCTGCAGGATCACAGGGCAAGGCTATCTCAAAGCAGACTATATCCAAATGGATAGGACACTGTATACGTTACTGCTACACACAGCATGGAAAATCAGTCCCAAATAACATTAGGCCACATTCCACCAGGGCAACAGCCACTTCAACAGCCTTTCTCAGAGGAGTACCTACCAAGGAAATTTTGGAGGCTGCAACTTGGAGTTCAGTGCGCACCTTTTCCAAGCATTACCACCTGCCTCTTTACTCTAAATCCAGAGCAGGATTTGCCACTGCAGTTCTGCAGGGCCTCATAGCCAATCCTAACTCTTTATAGACCAGCCACCCAACCTTAGCTTTGGGATTCTACCAAAGTGTAATGACTGCAGCAGTGTAACACGATGAACATAGTACAGTTCTGTACCTACCATAAATGTAGATGTTCGAGTGTTCACACTGCTGCAGTCCAGGTTACCCTCCCTCCATCCCCTCTGAACTAGCTGGACTTATCTATACCTTTCTATCCTATACAACCTTTGTGATGCATTTGCTTGTAACTGAAGGTATTGTTTTTATTTTTATATGTATATCTTTTATTAACAATATGTATTGCCTACCTACTTGGGGGCACCTGACACCTGACATCTGGGGCAAGAAAAACTGAAGAAAATGGCATTGGATGCATCTTATATACCCCTGGCGCACTGACGTCAGGGAAGAAGTGACAGCAACCGACGCCGGGCCAAGACTTTGGAACTCTGGCCGACTACAGGACCGCCTGATGGCAGGATAACCCAAGTGTAATGACTGCAGCAGTGTGAACACTCAAACATGTACATTTATGGTAGGTACAAAACTGTACTTTCTTCTTTTGGCTTTTCCCAGTTAGGAGTCGCCACAGTGGAACGCCGGTCCGCTAATGATTGGCAGTTGATTTTTACAGTGCCGAGGTGCCAGCCCGATGCCCAATCTTCAACAAAGGCATGCCCATTCACGTATGTCTTTCGAATGCCACTCGACCACGGGGAGGACATGCATACTCCACACAGAAGGTGCACCAGCCGAGAATCGAACATGAGAAACTCTTGCCGTGAGGCGACAACGCTACCACTACACCACCACGGCTCATCAAATCTAGTTATATCTGTATCACCCCAGGCATTGTCAGCTGGTAAGTTTGCAAAGGAGTTCTACACCAACTTAGATAAATAAGTAGCACTGGCAGTCCAGTCTGGAACCAAATGTAATATGAAGTTTAAAAACAAATCACCCTAGTGGTCCACTGACTACAACAAACGGAACAAGCTCATTAAAGCATACAACAGATCAAAAAGACACTCGGGTCAAAGAGAATATCAGAAAATTGACTAAATATATGAGAAATCATGTGAAATCAACTGAAACAGCCAATTGACTTAAATTAGCATCTGAAGAAAAGGACATCACCTTCTTTAGCTACACTAGAAAACTAAGAAATGGTATCCAACATTACACCAAACTCAAACAAAATGAGAGCACCTTCCTAGACCTGGTAGATATTGCCAGTATACTGGCAGACGAATTCATTGTGAATTTCACTCCAAATATGACTATCCAAAGCCATCCTGTATCTGAATTTGTTAAATCCCACCATCATTACTAAAAAAACATTCACTGAAAGTGCTGTTCAAGACAAAAACACTTCCTTCATTGGTCTTAATATTATATATTGGGCTTGTTGAATGAACAATACTAAACATGCCTTGGCAGAGCCAGTCCATAAACTGTTTAACCGGAGCCTAGAACCATGCTTGCTTCAGAATATATTTCACACTGCAATGGTAATATTACTCCATAAGGGATGTCCCAAGATGGACCCCTGGAATTATAGGCCCTTCAGCGTGACAAGTCTCATTTGCAAGGCCATGGAATGTATTACTGACCTGATAAACTTTGACATTAAGAATCACTTCAGGCTAGATCCACAGCAGTTTGGATTTGTAAAAGGTAGACCATGTCTAATGAATATGGTAAACTTATTCGAAAGGGTAACAGAAGCTGTTGAAGCAGATGTACTGTCCACACTTTAAAAAAACTTTCTTGTCATAAGGGAATATCATCCAGATTTAGAGTGTACATTTTGCAGGTCATCTAGCCAAGGCATTTGACACCATCCCCCATGCTAGCATAATTAGTAGACTAAATTCATTACAAGTAGATCAGTGTGTGTAAGATGGATAGCCAGTTGGCTAAAAGACAAAGCCCATGTATTGCAGGTGGCAGGTGCTGTATCAGGGATTATGAAAATAACTAGTGAATTTCCACTGTGCTTAGTCCACAGACTTAATTCATTCAAAACTTAACACCAGATCACTGAAAAAATGTCAAAAACTTTTAATAACGTAGTGCATTTGTCCTGACAATTCAGGGACAACTTCAAAATTAAAACTGACATCCTACTTAATGTAATTTTTGTTTGTTTTTGTAGCCAGCCTTAAGCATAGGCCAAGTAGGTGGCCACCTAGGGCACTGCTCTAGCAGGGGCAAGTTTCCAATATTTGTTTGTTTATTTTGTTTGTAGTATAGAAATGATTTCTTTAAAATGTGTTGAATAAATACAGGAAAAACTGAAGATTAAGACTGTGAGAAAAAGGAACAAAAAAGTAATCTGGTTGGTGTTGGGAGACCAGAATGGGGGCACTGGATGGTGTGTGTGTGTGTGGGGGGGTGCTGTGGAACCTTATTTCCTAAGGCACCAGTTGACTAAAGAGCCATCCCTGTTGTGTCCATTTTTCTTGCTTTTTGTGGTTACCTCTTTAATTCAGTATTTACACTTCCAACCTCCAGACCAAGATCCAAGACCATTGCTGCCAAAGTTAGCAGATGACTGCAAACTGGGAGTCACTGTCAAATCCCCCTCTGGAGCCCAAGTTCTCTAGCAAGAACCTAACACTTGTAAATATCTGATGTGCTAAAAATAAGCTCATATTAAATGATAGAAAGTGCATCGTTATCATATTTGATAGACAACCCTTCTCCCCCAGCATACAGCACTGATGATACCTCGGTTCAAAATGAAAACATAGTTCGGGAACTTGGGATAATTCCCTCTTCTTTGATCACCATGAAACAACAGTAGTCGAGAAGTAATTCTATGTGTCATAAGGGAATATCATCCAGATTTAGAGAGTACATTTTGCAGGTCATCTATTGAATACAATGCTCCCCTTAGGATTTACTTCACTGGATATATTAAATAATTACAAACACATCAGTTTCCCAGCTAAGAAGATCACTATTTTAAAAACCAAATGCTGCCACAAAAAACTAGAGGCCCTGTCCATTTATTCAGTATTATATAGACTCCTCAGAGGAAATCTGCACTTTGGCTTCTGTGCAACTAGGGACTCAGTTGTTCTGGATTTCGTGTACCTACAAAAGTCAAAACAGTCTCTCAAATACCAGAACCAGGGCTCTAAATCTTCATCAGCAAACTAGTAAAACATGGTGGAGTGACAGTTTGATTACTGAATGCCTCCCCTACCTCTGGAATAGTCTGCCCTGCAGATAAAGCATTGTGGTACATGGTTTCTTTTAAACAAAATCTGGATAGTTGACTGGGTGTTAGTAAATCCACCTCAAGCTTGACTGGCTTAGTCCACCTCGAGAAGAAGTAGATGGGTGGGTACTGACAAAGCGTAAGGATTGTACAATTTTGTATTTTCTTATGAGGATTCTGTTCAGTACTGTTAGAACAGTTGTGAAGTGCAGTATACTGTTTAATATTCTTCTGGATTGTTGTGGTATGCTTTGCAGATGGTACACCTGTGTACTACCTTTTCTGTTTGAGTTGGCATTTCTAGACAAAACATTACATCTCTTGCTTTTTTTCTTTATGCTCAACTGTTAACAGATTTGATTCATATAGTCTTTCAAGCACCTGTCTTCATAGTTAATTGCAAACTATTGTTTTGTGAGCTTTGTACATCCAGTCTTGGATGTAATTTATTTCTTCCTTTAAAGAAAATGTCACTGTAATGCTTTTCAGTAGCTTCACCTCTAAGTCGGTGTCATAACATTCTGAAATTTTCTGCTTTTTCTTTTTCCATTGGTAACTGTAGAATTTGCCAAAGAATTTAACACTGTAATTCTAGGTATTCATCATATTGATCACTACTGTAGTAGCCTTACCTATTTGGGTTCTATCCTGCCAAGGATATAACAGCTGGTTAGCTTCCAAAGCTTAAGGGCACTTGCCACATGCCCAGACTGTCAGGCGTCTTGAGCTGAGCTGACTGAAAGACAAGTTTGGAAGTGAAGCCCTTCAGAGCTTAACTGCTGCCAAAGAGTATGCTTCTGTGGGGTTTTCAGGGATCGATTGTCAGCTTTTGTTTTCCTTTACTGGGCAGATAAGTTGTCTTTGAGGAAAAAAAACTTAAATTTTCTAATTGTGTTGATGTTTTATTACTTTTTCTGTTCAAGAAAGTTTTTTTAAAGCTAGAAGTGCTGTGTTTAATTAGACTGTCTCGAGACTATAACATACTTTTAAATGGAGCACTCAATTTTTCTGTCAGTTTAAAAGTGGTGTAAAGTAACTGAAAACATTTTTTTCCATTGTGAAAGTGTGTTTGGTTTACTTTTATAGCTTTGGCATAGTGCTTTGTACTGTGTTTTCTGTCAAACAGGTAACTCTTGTGGACTGGCAGAGTCTTCTGTGTGAAAGAAGAGGCACCATTTTCAGCTTGACCATGTAAAAAACTACTGGTCCCTTGGCTGGTCCTTCTTCCAGCCACAAAAAGCCTTTGCCACCACAGCAGTTTAACAATTGCCTCATCCACGGGGAGGGGTGACTTGTGTCCATTCATTGTACCGCAGACCACTCATCCTTTACCCCAGATCCCTCCTGTGTTTCACCTACAGTCTCTATGGACGGAGACTTAGCTGCTTCCTCTGTGCCTATTGGGGTCCCTTCAGTGGGCAAGTGAGAGCCAATGTTGCTCCTGGGAGAGGGAATAGGGAAGGTTTCCCTTTTGTGCCCATCCCTAGAAAAGATGCTACTGCCATTAGTAACATATTTGGCCACATTTTACTGTTAAAACTAAATAGAAAATCAAGCATGTATGTACTCCTCCTCAGTTTCCTTTGGATAGGAGTAGTTTACTGGGTCTGGCTCAGGTTTCATTTAGGCTGTTGATCCTTATTGTAAAGTAGTTTCTTATAAAATAAATAAGGATTCCTCCTTTTTTTTAAGGAATTCAAAATTCTGAATCTGGACAGGAAGATGCATGGACAGAAGCAGTTTTTCCCTCAGATTTCTTATTCAGACTCGGAGGAGAGCTCAGTTTCTGATTCTTCTGGGGTGGGGGTGGTCTGTTGTTGAGACGGTTGCTAGAATGGGCCATTGTTTTCAGTGGGAGATAGGTGAGGTTTTGCAGTTCTTCAGAAAATACTTGAGTTGTTACAGAAGGATTTTCCAGAACCTACACCCATTCCTTCTGTTCTGTTTGCTTTACAGGATATGTGTGCTACTACCTGCATTTTTCCTGATAGCCAACTTTCCCTAAAAAAGGCAGTTAAGATGTATAAAGTCTCCCAGTGTTTTATAAATTTTTGATATACTGTTCCAAACCTTACCCAACAGATATAGCTTTAGTTGATCGAATTGCAGCTAAGCGCTTAGTTAATTCCAATCCCACCCTGTCTGATAAAGATGGGAAAAGTGTTGATAGGCATGGGAAAAAGTATATACTTCTGCAACTGTGATTTACAGAATTTTGAATTGTCAAGCTTCTATGTAACATTTGTTCTGACAAATTGTGAAAGTATGAGGAATGTTTCATCTGCAGTTTATTCTTGTATGGAAAAATCTGCTTTAAATTACTTAGTTTCTTCTATTACAGAGGTCACTACTCATTGTTTACAGACTGTGTGTGTATGTGTGTGTAGATCTCTGTTGATACTTCTTGGGCTATTGCCACTGGTACTGCTTTGAGAAGGATTGTATGCTTTCTCAGAATCTGTCAGATGATGTTAAAAATGAGATTTTTAAATTCTCCCTGTGATATAGATTTAGTGTTTGGCCCCTCTGCTGCAGAGGTGATCAAAAAGTGTTATAAGAGGGGCAAGCTAATCTAGTAAATCTCTTTTTCCAAATTTTCCATGGGATTTTCTGTCTCCTAATCCAGTTTTTGCAAAAAAAGAATACATAGTCTCAACAAAATACAGGTAAATGGATGCTTAAGAAGAATTGGCAAGGGGGGTTCCAAAAAGAAGTCTCAAATCTCCCAAATCCAATAGCAGTCCAACATGTCTGAATGACTGTCCATTCAAGAGAACTTGTGAACCCCTCCCATCCTGGCCTTTTTTTTTTCTTTAAGAAGGTCTGGATCTCCATTTTTCCCTTTGGCAACAGATAGTTTCAGACAAAAAGGTTTTGAAAAACATTTGTCAAGGTTACAGATGGCAATGGGAGGGAATTCCTTCTTTACAGGGGGTCATTCCTCACCCTCCAGATGAGACTGTTTCCACTGGTTCTTCATTATATGTTAACCCAAGGAGTGATGGAACCAATTCCTCCTTCCTAGGTGGGGAAGGGTTTTTATTCAGGGATGTTCCTAGTGCCAAAGGAAAAAAAAATATTGGAGACCAGCTCTGGATCTTTATTTTCTAAACCTGTTGTTATACTGCCCAAATTCAAAATGGTGGCACTTCACAACCTCTTAACTGTACTTCCGCTTTCAAGTTTCCAGGCAACACTAGACGTAATACATACTTATCATCACATCCCTATTCAGCCAGACTTCAGATCTTTTTTAGACTGTGTGTGTCTGTATCACATTATCTGCCTTATCCTTGGGACTATCCACTGTACCAAGTGCGTAGACAAAGGTCTAGCTCCAGTTATATCTCATTGCAGGCTACAAGGTATCCACATTTTTCCAAATTTAGACGGCTTGCTTATCTTTGCAGAATCTTTATCAAAGTGTCAGGAATCTCTCTCTCTCTCTCTTAGGTGAGAGATCTGTTACACAAGCTGGGATTTCAACAGGGTATTTAAAAGTCTCATCTCCCACACACAAGGTTGTGTTACTGGAATGTCAACTAAACACCTCAGTTCAAAAATCTCTTCTTCCAAAGGAGAATAATAGATCTTTATCGAGCTCTGTTTCAAAGGTTTTCTGCTCAGACTCTAGCCTTTGTGAGGGAATATCTCAGGATTTTGGGTCTCATGTTATCTGTGATTCTCCTGATTCCCCTGGCGCGACTCCACATGGGAAAGATACAGCGGTATCTGAAATCACTTTGTTCTCAGCATCAACACCCTTTATCTTTTCAAATCCCAGTGCTGGAGCTTGTCAGAAGAGAAATCATTTGGTGGAGACAAAAGATATCCTTAAGTCCAGGTCTCCCTTTCTCCCTCCCTGCTCCAAAGCAGTGAATCACCACAGACACTTCAGACTTTGCTTGGGGAGCACTTTTAATAGGAATAAAAGTGCAAGAGTGTGCAACACCAAAGACAGATGCAAGCATATAAGTATCAAGGAAATGCTTGCCCTGATAAAGGTATTTGGCTATCTCTTTGAATTATCTTTGGCCTCTGGGACCTCTTCAAGTGGTTACAGAAAAGATCCCAATTATGTGTTACATCAACAAGCAAGGGGGGACCAGATTGTAATCCATTTGCAGACTAGCTGTGTTAGCTCGGGAGATAGCTTCACAGCACAATCTCTCTCTAAAGGTTTCCTACTTTCAGTCAGAACAAAATTGTGTGGCAGGCAAGCTGAACAGAACCAGGGCAGATCCTCTCAAATGGAAACTAGATCGGGGTAATCCAAGACTGATACGTCTGTGGGGAGTTCCTCAAGAAGACCTCTGGCTCCTCTCTGAACAATCAGCTGGCAAGATTCTGTTCCAGGACTCCATGCAAAAGGACCTGGAGGACAGATGGCTTTTCTTTTCTTTGGGCAGGAATGTTCCTATATGCGTTTTTACCCCTTGAAGTAATATCCAGGGTACTTATAAAGATTCAGAAGGAACTCCCCCAAGATCATTGTGGTGACTCTCTTCTTGCCCTGGCAGCCATGGTTTTTCCCTTCTTTTAGAATTGGCAAGGTGCAAATGCCATAAACTTCCTCACAAACTGGGTCTACTCACACAAGAACAGAGGTATTTGATACACCCCAACATCAGTCAACTTTAACTGACTGCCTGGATTATTGGGTCTTAATTCCTTTTACATGCTTGCTTACTGAGGAAGTGCAGCAGGAAGTAATGGAGACAAAAAGCTTGGTACACAAAATCCTATATTAGTAAGTTTTTTTTTAGTTGGTGCCACCAACATAAATAGCACCCATTCAGGGCTAGTTGTTTTCTAGTTCTGCAATATTTGTGTGAGTTACTATCCAGTTGCCTTTGTTATTACTCTATCAAGGTTAATTTGTGGCCATTTTGGCATTTCTGCCCATGAATCTTTCACTTTCAGTGCAGTGTCATGTCAAAATGTTCTTGAAAGGGTTTTGGCATAAGAGGCCTCCAAGAAATTCCTTGGGGTCTTAATTTTGTGGTAGTGTTGTTTCCATTTGAAAAGGCTAATATAGCTGATGTGAGGTTCTTAACATGGAAAACAATTTTACCGATTACTCTGACATCTGCAAGAAAGGTATCCACGTTGCAAGCTCTTATAGTGAGTCAACCCTCTCTTATTTTTTATAGGGACAGAGTTTATTTGATAACAAATTCTTCATTTCTGCCTAAAGTGGTGTCCGAGTTTACTTTAAGCTAAACTATCCATGTCCCTGTTTTCTCTCTTGAACCTAAAAATGAGGGAGAAAGGATTCTTCATGCCTTGAATGTCCACAGCAATACTGGTACTATCATGATAGAACTAAATCCTTCAGATCTTCCGATCAATTCTTTGAAAAAGGGGTAATCTGTGTCAAAATAGACTATTTCCAAATGGTTGTCTAATGCTATGACCTTTTGTTATACTCACCATAACAAAACTGTTTCAGGCAGGGTCAAGGCCCACTCTACCAGGGCCCTGACGTCATCTATGGTTTTTTGAAAAGGTTGGATTCTAGAAGTATTCTAGAAGCTGATACTTAGTCCTCTGTACATACTTTTACAAAGAACTATAAGCTTGATTTCTTCTCTAGATCCAGTGGCGGCTGGTGACTTCAAATCAAAGGGAGGCTGCAGGAGACAGCTGAATGGGTGGGATCAATGGGAAGGGGTATGGCCAACTTAGAAAGGGGAGAAGCTATGCTCAAAACCACAAAAACTAACTAAATACACTGCCCTGGGTGCCAAACTGTCATTATGAGAGTCCAATCAAGACAAAACGAAGTGCAGAAGAATAAAAATATTTCAATGCATTGGCTGCATGACAGCTTACTTAATATCTAGGTGGAAACAAAAAGGTTGTGAGGCAGGAAAAAATAAATTACTTTTTAAATACATTAATGGAATGCCAGTCAAAATCAAGTATAAGAAAAACAAGCAGCAATCAACTCAAACCACTTTTTGCACTGCAGTTCTAATTATAGTTTATATTCAGCTTTATTAAAGTACCAAGTAACATGCAGAAAGTAGAAATGTCTGATGCCCCCACTTGTAAAAATGTTTCTTATCCAAAAAAAGACCTGCTGCCTGACAACTATCTACTTGTTTCATGGGGAAAACATGATCAAAGTAAAAAATGAAAAGCAAACAAGAAATAAGCTCAAGATACATTGCTTAAAAGGATTACTGTACAGGTTATTGACCACATGATTGGCATTCTGTTTAGTTTACGTGTAAAGCCTGCAGAGATGACTGGAAGTCTCAAAGTGTAATGAGCTTCTTATAATGTAATCCTGTCCTTTATTACAAATACTATCATATGCATTTCAATACCCAAGGCTTATACATTATATAGTTAAGTATTCTCTACATGGCAACAACAGAATGGCTTTCAGTGTTGACAATTCTTTAACAGTATGCTTATTAAAGCTTACTTGCATCTTACAATCTCAGCCAAGCTTACCTGATGGTCATTAAAGTGTTGCTACTTAAACACAGAGCAACAGGCACTTTGAGTAATAAGCATAAATCACAGTACAAAAATATCACAGAAACCAGACCACTCTGCAAAAATCAAGGACAGATGAAAAGCCACTCTAGTACTTGTGTTTACCTTGGACAGGGGGGGTAATACTCTGCACATTTACACTGCATAACTACTCCTTGCCTTGCTTCGACACATCCAAAGTCACTACATGGGGGGGATTGGGGTGCAACAAGTATGTCACAATTTTAAATGTCTCTGGCTGACTGTGATGGCCCTGACACATTTGACATAACTCTCAACCTCAGAGCAAGAAATCTGGTCAAAGCCATACAAAGAAGTGAGACAAAGGCCGAAAAATAAGGACATTTTTTTAAAATATTGCTCTTATAAACTTAGAAAGATAATAGGTCTTACATTAGTATGAATTTTCTGAATGGTATGAAATCTGAAATTCAAATGTCTGTCATTATTTTCTAACTTCAGTCTTTAATGATTTGTCACTAATTTGCCAAAAAAAAAAAACACAATTTTATGAAAAATGAACCAAAAATGTGATGTAAAAATATAAAATAGCCACACAATACAGTTGGGAACCTGTCAAAGAAGGGACACTTTAATGTTAGTACTGTTAACTTAGAGTAGCTGACAAAATAAAATAATCTACATGCATTTCTGAAATAAAAGTAATCTATAACTCTGATTATTACAGTTATTTCTTAATTGTAAACCCTCCATGTTTTCTTCCAAAATTACTATTTTGCGGAGGGATTATTAGGGGAAGAGCAACATTTTGAGCCAAAATCAGGGACATTTAAGAGGTTTGGCTATGCCTAATTGTATAAAGCAATTTATTTGCATGATGTATCTCTCAACCTGTTAATGCAATAAATCTGGACAAGGCCAAATATATTGGGGGAACATATAAACAGTACTAAAAATTGCTCTTGTATAAACTGAGACAGTTGATAGAACATGTCTTACTTTAGCATGCATTTTTCTGAAGGTTATGAAGTCTGAAACTCTGTGTATTATTTAGTGACTTAATTCCTAAATGATTTTGCCAGAAAACCACAAATTTTATGAGGAACAAACCAAAAATAAGAAGCAAAAATCTATTCATTCTTTGAAAATCTGGACAGTTGGGAGGTATAGTTCAGCTGGGGCTCTCTTTAAGTTTGCCGCCCTTCCCCTTCACAAAATCATGGAGCCTCCCCCTGCAGCCATTCCAATGATCCATTACTTGGCTATTTCACTCCATTTACCATAAACACTAATGTGCATACTGATTTACTTCTATGATGATTTGGACATCATTTGAAAGTTTTATTTCGCATTTTACAGCACAAACACTAAGACATCTGCTAAACAAACTTAGCATTAAAACTTCTCTGCCCTTGAAACTCACATTCATTGAAACAGCATTGAAACCCACATTGAAAGAAAATACATTTTACCAGTGGCAGATAAAGATTAATTCTGGGCTGTTTTCAAATCATAGGCCTCTTGCGTATGAAACATACATGTGCTCTTTGATACACCTTCCTATTGTTTTGAACATTTTTCCAGTAAACAATGAAACAAAACGCATGCACCAATAATGACAAAACTGCCCCTTTCAGAACATTTCCATCATAAGTCTACTCAAACTTCTACAGTCCACCATTATCAGTAAATATGCACAATCTCTGAAGTAAAAAAGTCATCTAAATAATTCCACATTAAATAAATCTGTAACTAATGAAGACGTTGCTGCTAGCAAACACCTTTATATTTCATGGTTTTATCGAAAAATAAAGTATCTGATGCCCCTGAGGAATAAATTGCCTATAATACATTAAAAATGATAAGCTAGTAATATTGCAATAGGAAATGGATGGCAAACTGATAACAGGCGCATAGTTAGTATCTTGACTTTTTCAGTATGGCAGCATTCACCCCTTGTGGGAGTAGAACCAACAACCTTCTGTAGTAAAAGCAAGTATACAACCTGTTGTGCTATTAACAATGTAAGCTGACTTAGCACAAGCAGCACTAAACTTCTCTTCCCCTGCAGATCTCAGCTCCTTGGAAAATCTACTCAATACTCAACTGCATCTCAACTTCGCAGCACAAGAAATCCAGAAAAGGCCAAGTTTATTGGGGGGGGGGTTCAAAAGGCCAAAAACCAGGGACATATTAAACATTGCTTGTATAATCTTGGAAAGTTGCTAGAATAAAATGCTGCGTTACCACCATACATTTTACTGCCAAGGTCCCTGTGCAAAAGAGTCAGAGCAACATACCACTACGCCAAATCAGCTGCTTTGTGAAAGAAAAATGCTATTTTACCACCATACATTTTACTGCCAAGGTCCGTGTGCAAAACAGTCAGAGCAACATACCACTACACCAAATCGGCTGCTTTGTGAAAGAGAGGAAGACAAACTTAAATGGCTATCATTTAATGAATTCAGTTCTCACCATAGCAGTCAACCTCTTAGCACAAAACACCTTGACAAACCCAGTAATGAAGGAATACAGCCCTCAAACATATTCAGTGAATTCAGTTCTTGCCATAGCTGTCAACCTTAGCACAAAAACTGGACAAAGCCAATATTGGGGTAATACAATCCCAAAAATAAGGACAAATTTCAAATATTCATCTTAGAAAATTGCTAGAATAAAACATTGTGTAAAAGGTTGTGCTACTATGCATTTTCTGAAGAATATGAAGTCTGAAATTCAATGTCAATTTTACTTCTGACGGAACAAAAACTATTTTCAGCAGAGGCCCAGGGAGAAATACTGCAGACACATGTCTTTGTAAAATGGCAGGACATCAGAGCAAATTCACACAAGCACAGGGATAAGATGCAGACTCCACACAGAAGGAACCCCAGCCAAGAATCAAACCAGAAAACCTATAGCTGCGAGGCAACAATGCAACCACTGCACCATCAAATATGCAAAGAATAAAACATTCAAAAACCTGAAGTCTGAAATTCAAATGCCTGCCAATTTTATTTAACATTTGTTAATCAGGACAATCTGACTTGGAACAAAAAAACAATTTTCAGCAGAAGCTCAGGAAGAAATAATGCAGACATGTCTGTAACATGGGAGGACACAAAAGCAAACCCACACAAACACAGGGAGAAGATGCAGACCCCACACAGAAGGCACGCCAGTCAAGAATCAAACCTGAGAACCTGCTGCTGTGTGGCAACAATGCTACCACTGCTCCATCAAATATCAAGCATTGCAATATTTAGAAACCACAGATATTATGGGGAACAGATCAGATCACATATGAGGCAAAAATCTGCATTTTTTTTTTTTTACAAATGGTGGTGGGTAGGGAATTAAGGTCCTTAACACCTGCATACAAGGTACAGGGTTCAAGCCTGAGTATCTCTACCCACCACCATTTGCTCTCTCTAGCCACCAGTATATAGTAACTGGGGCATTAGACACACACACACACACACACACACACACTGATCGAGAGACAGTCAAATTCACCCACATACACATTCACCCCCCATAAAAAACACTCGGACCCACATATACAAACACATATATCACATCTTGTGTTAGATCTGTTTTTTCTATTGACTGGTATATTGACACCTTGCTGTGGAATGCTGAGTGTCCAATTTGGATCATTCATATTCCAAACCCATTATTTATGCATACTTAATCCCAATCAGGACACACTGCACAATTTCTAACACACTATTTATCACAGCACGGTCACTTTATCATTCTTTTCAAATAGTCCCAATTGTCATTCTACAGCATTCAGGCAACTGAGATCTTTGAGATATACTGTGCAAAAAATGGAGACAAATGAGCGTCCACAGTATTGCTGTCAATAAGACAGCACTGTGATAACATTTATATGCCTGTTATTCCAACAGCTAAACAATGGACTCCTACTAGTGGAAAATGTTTCATTTAAAATAATGCAGTTGATACATTTTAAATCAAAACTGTGTGTATATGTACATGGACTTTTTCTGTACAAGTAAAATATTTCTCTGGTACATTATTAAATGTCTAATGTACATAATGTTTTTATTTCTGGACCCCCACCTGTAAATGGGTTTTGCCCAGTAAGGGCAGAAATAAACAAACAAATTAGTAGATAAATAAATAAAAAAATATGATATATCCACAAAAGCGTGTCAACGGTTAAGCAAAATGTTTTCTGTTAGACAGCCCACCCTCATTAACAGATGCAGTTCAACATGTAATAAAAGAGATTTTATTCTGTTGGGTGTCTGACATTGATAGATCAGCATAAAAAATACTACACATACCACCAAGAAGAAAACTCTCTGTACTCTAGTTCTTCTATCTTCTTCTACTTCTTCAGTTCTTCTTCAGCTCAGCACAGCTGTTAGCTGACAAAATATAGGCCGCCAAAAAAAAAAAAAAAGAAATCCAATGGCAAATGATAATAAATCCTTCACTTGTGTCTGTGATTGACTCACGAATCAGTCCACAACCGAAACTGGCTGCAACTGTTTGATTCTCACTCTTTTTTTCTCAGCACATAAAGCCCGGGAAGAGAGCGACAACCAATCAGCAGCCATTTAGCCCAAGCACGTCATGTACGTGCCTGCGGACGTCGCAGTCCGAACCCCTTCCAATTCTATGCGGTTACAAACTGCATAGACTGCTGGGCATCACACTGATGCCTTAATTTGCTCTCTGGGCTGCAGCATAAACAAAAAGAAAAAAAAGTCTTTATTTAAAACTGCCGCAACCCGAGGTGGTCAAAGTGCGCATGCGCATACTCGTCGAGGCAGGAACTTCAAAGACGAGTCGCGGATTCAGAGTAGAACTGAACTGTCTGTCTGAGACAGTAAAAAAAATAATAATAAACAAAAAAGTACTTTTTTCTTTTTTTTGCTGAGGGGGCTGCAGTCCGGCAGACCGATGCCATGAGCCGCCCCTGTCTAGATCCAGATCAAGCTTTGATAGGACCATTCTCCAGGGGCTCCTGGACTCTTCTTCTCCAGCCTCCCAAATGTAATTAGCTAAGGTTATCTACCTATATAGCCAAGACTACTGCAGCAGTGATCAATACGATGAAAATACTACAGTTGTACAAGTAAAACTTAACATAACAGTAGATGTTCAAATGATCACTGCTGCAGTAGCCGCTCCTTCCTTCCATCCCTCTTGTTTTTTTTGGTATTTTTTTTATATCAGGGTGTGGACATTTATTTTTTATTGGCATTGTCCTTTCAGGGCTCAGCCTCCTCTCTCTCTGCCGGCAGGAAAGCTCTGAAGGGTTTTGCACCCAAACTAGTCATTTAGTCAGCTCAGATCAATCTGCTTGACAATTTGGGTACATGGAAGGTGGCCTGAAACTTTAGACGTTGGCCAGATGTGAAATCATTGGCAGGATAAAACCCATATAGCTAAGGCTACTGTAGCAGTTATCATTCGAACATCTACTGTTATGGTAAGTTTTACTTGCACAGCTGTACTTTCTTCTTCTAACAGTTCTAAAAGAATGTCTTTTAAACGTGCTGGTTTACATTTGACTTTTGAGTATTATTACGGCAGATTAACATCATATGCAGTCTTTGAGGTGTCTCTTACAAGTCCTTTCTGAATATGATTTGAAAGAGTTTATAATCTGTTTCCACCCAAGTTTCTTTACATAAACATGTGCATGAAATTTTGCACATTCATTCACTTTTGACAAAAAATCATTTTCTGAGCACATGCCTTTTGTTCACCTGAAAGTGCTCCTATCAAGGTAAGCTGAATGGTCTGCTTTAAGAACAGTCATGTACAATTTGTCTAGCATCTACTTGCAACATAATTGGTTTATTCACATTATATTATTTTTACTGTAACTACTTTCTTGAGCACTTTAAAACTGCTGTCCTTTTTATGACTACATCCACTATCTACATCTTGCTCTAATCCCAACTCCAATGCCCACAGGGAGTACATATATTGTTTAGGAACAGGCTGTCTTGAAGCCCCTTGCCAGATCTGTGTGGGTTTCAATTCTCAGGATTTAAGCGATGGACTGCTGCCTAGTTCTGCTCCTTCCTGTACAGCTTCTATTTCTGGGTTTCAACCCCCCACTAAGAAGTCAGTCATCTTCATAGTCCAGGGAGAACAGAAAATGCTCTCCTTTCCATTCTCCAGAACCTGCTCCTGCTTCAGAGCTGCCTGCTAATCAACTCAAGATATCTGATCTGACATGTTCGGATCCAACGATGGGGAAATGCAAGTCTCCTCAGCCTCACAGCCCTTGTTTTTCACCAGAGCCTATTTCCCATAGGCTCTGATCCCCTTTTTTGCAAAAGACACCCAAAAGAATGTCGCATCCTCCTTTCACATTGTCATCTTTCTGGTCCTCCCAAAGTCTTTCCGAAGCAGATGTGGATAGGAAGATGAGAAAGTTCCTCAGGGCTCAGATCCAGATGGGGATTTTAGCGTCTCAATCTCCCATCAGATCTGTGAGCCTCAAGCCTGTATCTCATCCCATTGTCTCTCCATCTCCAATCCGCCCAACATTTCAGCGTTCTCTTATCTGAGAATTCCGAGAGTCAAAGTGTCCAATCCGAAGACAGTTGTATCTTTGACTCCAGCTGCATCCCTGACTTATTCGGCAACGATTCCTCTAGAGCAGGACAAGTCTTGAAGCTGAAGCGTCAGTGCTGAATCCAGGGAGATGGTTTCAATGCTGAGGTTTTTGGAGTCATCACTTTTCCTCTGAGCTTCGGCACTGGACAGCTCAGATCTGACTCCTTCCTTGCGGCAGGAGCCTGGGAAGGTTCAGAGCTCAGTACAGCTTGGAGCTTCAGTGAGGCTAGCAATGGCTTCTTGTGATCCTCCTGCCTTTGAGGTGGTGAAGAGGGCTTTCTCTCATCTGAGAGTTCATTCTACTCTTGCATCATCATGTCCTACCACCATATCCCCTTCTGATCTGAGTTCCGAGCCTAATCAACCTACAACTCTGGGACAGCAGGTCCATATGAACTTCCAGCCAGTTCCTGTCTTCCAATACGTCTCCAATTCATCCCACTGAAGAGGTCACCTGGAAGAGGTTGTGCAAAAGGAGGCACATAGATTTCCCTCAGGAATCTTTAACTGAAGACACTGACTTCGATGAAGGAGAGGGGTCCCCAAGACCTCCACCAGAAGACGTCTCCTTTAGAGACATCCTAGAGATCCTTAGCCAGAAAGGTGGATGGTCTTCCGATCCCACTTCTCAGGAGGAGTCCGTGTTCCTAGAAGCCTTTTGGTCTGGCTGATCTACGTCTTGGGTTGACCCTCCAGTGGATGACCTTATAGATCTCGTGGCTTACTGGGCATAGAAAGAGTTGGATACCATGGAACCCATTCCCTCCCACCCTGATAAATTTCTTGCTGTGCCCAAAGATGGACCTCAGTGGAGTAAAGGGGATTCCCCTGGATGCCATGGTTATGGCAGCAGCCACTAAGAAAGAGCTAGTTGAACAAAGCTATTCTGTTCATCCTCCTAACAGAGAGTTCAGGACAATGGACAGGTTTGGAAAGTGCATTTATGCCTTAGTGACCTTTGCCATATGGTTGCTTAACTGCTTAGCACAGTTTATCAGATTGCAGAGAGACTTAAAGAGCTCTCTGTTTATTCCTGGTCCATGTTGGTGAAGGAACATAAACAGTTTTCTTCGTAGCTGGCCACCCTTCTGTCGATTTCCAACACATCCATGAGGTTAATCTTTCCTCACAGGCAGCAGGTTCCTGCACACCTGTCAGGAGTCACCTGGATTGCAGGGTGCTGCAAGTCTTCTTTCATCAATGCACCCTTTGATGGATTTTCCTTGTTTGTCCCTACAATAAAATAAACTCTCTCCCATAGTGAGCAAGACAGAAAGACCTTTTCTGCTGTGGGAGTGTGTATTTCTACCCCGCAGGGATCATTCTCCAGGAACAGGGAAGGTGGTAAAAGATGTGGTTCTGAAAGTCACAAGGTCCATGTCAGGACTCATGAGGGGAAACTTCTGCCAGAGCCAGAAGGGGAAGTTACAATAGAAGATGCCACCCTAGTGGCAGAGGAGGCCCGCAAAATCAAGGGTTTTTGGGATTTTTTTTTTTAGATCAACCCTTTCAGTGCTTCTAAAGGGTTGCCCAACTGCTCTTCTCTGGAAGCAGTTGGGGGACGCTTGTCTCTGCATCCAGATGCCTGGGCATCAATCAGAAAAGACACTTGGGTGTAAAAAATTATATCCAGAGGACATTTCCATTCTCTTTTGGCAAATTCCACCATCCAAACAGAAAAATCTCCTTGATGTTCTACCCAATTAGTGGGAGTTAGCAGCCTTGGAAGTTCAAAAGCTGATAGACAAAAGAGTTATCCAAGAGGACCCACCAGACCAGAGAGGATTTGGAACTTACTCAAGGTTCTTTTTAGTGCCATAGAAGATGGGGGACCTAAGACCAGTTCTGAACCTCATCAATCTAAATCAGTTTGTAAAGAACTCCAAGTTCAGGATTGTCCTGGTTCAGGCCATTCTACCTCTTCTATAGAAGGATGGCTGGATGTGCTCTCACTCTTCAGTCTCCAGGATGGGTACTGTCACATCAAAATGAACAGATGCTCCAAAAGATACCTGCGCTTTCCATTGAGGGCCAGTCATTACCAATTCAGAGTCTTGCTCTTTGGTTTCACCAGAACCCCCAGGGTGTTTACCAAGTATATGGCAGTGGTAGCAGCTCATCACAGACTACTTGGATTCAGGGTGTTTCCTTACCTAGACGACTGGCTCCTCACTTACTCAGCTAGGCATCTCCTTGAAAAGGCCAGCAACTACTTAATCCAGTTATGTCAGCCTTTAGGGATCACAGTCAGCTCGCGGTTAAGCAAACCATCAAAGTGTCTGTCGGCGCTGAAAACCGACGACTTCGTTCTCTCCTTCCGGCCTTGCCTCCTACTACCGGGCCTCTTCTGCCAGGGCTAAAGCAGCAGAGCAGAACCCCTGAGCCAGTTTCTTCTGATTACTCCTCAGATGAATCAGACAATTCAAAAGGGAACAATTTCAATGGCAGGGTCAGGATTTCTCAGACTCAAGGAAAAGGCTTAGGACTTTTTTTTTTTTACCACAGCATGGCCCTTTAGCCATTCCTCCAGTACTTACAGTTGTGGATGATGCATTCAAATGCTTGTACTGCTGCCTGATTCACATAATCATTTGTATAAGGCTCCTTTTGCAGATCCTGAAAACTATTTCAGGCCCCCCCCAAAGTTGCAAGCTAAACTGCCAATTCCACATGATACAGTATCAGGAATTTATGTTAGATCAGTTATAAAAACTGTCCTCTCCTGAACCAAGTCTCTACAGGATATGGTACATAACATACAGCAGGTTAGTAATCATTGCATGCATGGTTAAAAGAGCAGTAAATCAAAGCTCCTAGATGCATCCCATGGATAAACAAATTTGTTTGGCTCTGCACAACAAGTGCTGAAGAAGGTGGAAGAAAGCAAAATCTGTACAGACTGTCCCACCACTTCCACAGGACAATGTAAACTGGCATTGCATTACAGGAGACAAATGGATTTTACAAACAATAGACAAAGGTTACAGGTTTCACTTCCATACTCTACCAAGGAAGAGAGGAATGCCAAACCTACCCAAATCAAATGGCAAATGCTCTAAAACAAATAGACAATTTAAAAGGATGAGAGCTATAGAAAAGGTACCATCTATGGAACAAGGGCTTTACTCAGACTTTTCCTGGTGCCAAGGAAGGAAAATCAATGGAGACCTATTCTAGACCTGTCCGCACTGAACACATACCTCATTGTCCCAAAATTCAAAATGCTGACTCTACAGCAGCTTCTTCCCGTGCTGGGTAAGGAGTCTTGGCTGGTAACTCTAGATCTCAAGGAGGCATACCTGCACCAAATTGCAGAAGATACCTCAGATTTCTTGCAGGATCAGAGCATTATCAATTCTCAGCATTGCCTTTTCAGAGTATTCACGAAATGCCTGGCATCAGTAATTGCTCATTGCAGACTTCAGGGAATGCAATTTTACCTTACCTGACTGACTGCCTGTTACAAGCGGACAACAAGAACAAATTAACAAAAGACTTGAAAAGGGTCATTCATCTACTACAAGCCTTGGGATACACAGTCAATATAAAAAAGTCAAGGCTGTTGCCATCCCAAAGGATAACTTTCTTGGGTACAGAACTGAACACATTAAATCAAATGGCATCCCTCACAGCAGAAAAACAAAAGCACCTTCCACTCTACTTCATGGCATTGAACCAGCTCACAGCAAGGAAAGTCATGCAAGCCCTGGGTTACATGGCATCCTGCATAATATTGATCCCACATGCCAGACTACATATGAGGAAGTTGCAATGGTACCTCAGGAATTTATGGTCTCAGCACAAGCACAGCCTAGAAACCCAAATTCCAATAACTCCATGCCTAAAGCAAGAATTAATTGAACAAAGGACTGCCCTTCCACAGCCCTCAACCAAGCCAGACTATCACCACAGACGCCTCTGACCTCTGTTGGGGGGCACACATGCTGGACAAGTGCATACAAGGTTTATGGACTCAAGACCAGTTAAACCTACATATAAACCAAAAGGAGATGCTGGCAGTAAAACTGGCAATTCAGGCATTCAGACCGTTCCTCCAACAGGGACAATTACTGATAAGGACGGACAACACCACAGTTATGTGGTATATCAACAAACAAGGAGGCACACATTCATATCCTCTATGCCGGATAGCAATGGATCTCTGGAATGTGGCCCTTAATCTCAACATACAGCTCAAGGCAATATTTGTGCCAGGAAAAGAGAACATACTAGCAGACACCTTAAGCAGGACTACCACGGATGCCCACGAATGGATGCTGCATCCAGACATCTTCAAATCCATCACAAGGAAATGGGGACTACCAGAAATAGACTTACACACAATCACCAATTGAAAAATTCTGCACAAGGACATACCACCCACTTGCTTGGAAGGTGGACTCCTATCCTTCAGTTGAAAAAAAACCTGCATATGCATTCCCACCTCTTCCTTTGATGCACAAGGTGCTATTGAAGATCAAGCCAAGGATCATCCTGATAGCTCCAGACTGGCCAAGGCAGCACTGGTACCCACTGCTGAGGAGTATGTCTCGGGAACATGCATGGCCTCTACCCCTGGTTCCTTTACTGCTAACACAGAACAACTTCAAAACCCTGCATCTGAACCTGAAAACACTGCAGCTAGCTGCTTGGAGCATTGCATAAGACAAGATAACCCAGAATTATCTCAAAGGGTTAAAGACATTATCTTTCAACAAGAAAAACTTACTCAGCGAAATGGAAAAGATATATTTTTTTGGAGTGCAGCAAAAGGGCACAATGTAGCACTGGTAAACATAGCTAACATCCTGGAATACTTAGCAGAGCTTTTCCACAATGGCCTGTCTTACTCTTCCATTAAGATTCATGCATCAGCTATTTCAGCAGAATACAACATGGATCCTCCAGTCTTCTCTCATCCTCTACTCAGGCAGTTTCTGAGAGGAATCAAAAATGTAAAGCCACCAAGGAAGCCACCATTGCCTACATGGGACTTGAACTTTTTGCTAGAAAAGTTGACACACAGTCTTTTTGAACCAGCAGCAACAGCAGAATTACAGTTCTTATCATGGAAAACTGCTTTCCTGCTTGCAATCACTTCAGCAAGAAGGGTTTCTGAATTACAGGCATTAATGGCAGTGCAACCCTTCCTTATCTTCCATCAGGATAGAGTGTCCATGAGAACTAATCCTACCTTTATGCCAAAGGTGGTTTCCAGAGTATCTTTAAACCAAGCAATCCACCTACCTACATTCTTCCCCAACCCACAGAACAGGGGAGAAAGACTGCTGCATACCTACTACCTGGACAGAACCAAGAACAATAGGAAAACTGACCAGCTTCTGGTAGCTTATGCCACAGGAATGGAAGGAAAAGCAATTTCAAAACAGACAATCTCAAAATGGATAGGAAATTGCATTAGATTTTGTTATTCTTATCATGGAAAGGCAACTCCAGAAAATATCAGACCTCACTCCACAAGGGCTACAGCCACTACTACAGCTTTTTACGAGAGTGATGCCAAAGACATTTTAGAGGCTGCTACTTGGAGCCCTTATACTCCAGATCCCGAGCAGGTTTTGCCACTGCTGTTTTGCAAGGATCTTAACTACACCATAATTTTGTTAGGCCTCCTCCCCAGTTTGGCTATGGTATTCTACCCATTTGTTAGGACTGCAGATGCATCCTTGAAGGACATAGTACAGTTTTGTACCTACCATAAATGTAGATGTCCGAGAGGTATGCATCTGCAGTCAATTGCCCATCTTGTAGCTAGCTGGGGGACTCTATTATGGTGTATTTGTTTGTATATATGTATATACATGTTTATTTCTATTTGCTCTCTGTTGTTTGGAAACATTTGCATTTATCCAAATTTAGCCTTCCTAGAGGGCATCTGGCATCTGGGGCAAGAAACACTGAGGAAAATGGAGTCGGCTGATGCCTTTATACCCGAAGAACTGCAGCTATGACGTCGGGTGAAGTGCGACACCAGCCGAGGCCAGGCCCAGACTTTGGAATCCGGCCCGGCCGGCTGCCTGAGGCCAGGACAACCCATTTGTTAGGACTGCAGATGCATACCTCTTGGACATCTACATTTATGGTAGGTACAAAACTGTACTTTATGCCAAGTCCCATCTGCAACCTGTTCAAGCCTTGGAGTTTAATAGGAGCTCGCCTGGATACCACCAGTCAGTTGACCTTTCTTCCATCAAACCGAGTACAGTTAACACTGCAGGTCAGACAGATTCTTTCACACCCATTTCTCCTAGCAAAGCTGGTACTTTAGGCCTTGGGATCAATGGCTGCAGCTGTTATCTTGCTCACAGCAGCTCATTTCCATATGTAGGTTCTTCAAAAGACTCTAGCTGTTCAATGGCAATTCTGCTACAGCCTCTGTCATATCAGGATTCCCTGCTTTGGTGGATACAGTCCAACAAACTTTGTCAGGAACACTATTTCATGTTTCCATCCCCAATAGCCACAGTGACCACAGATGCCTCCCAATGGGGGAGCATTTCTTGGGATGGATGGTCTAAGGCACGTGGTCTTCAAAATAGATACATTTGCATGTCATTGTCCTGGAGATGAGGGTGCTCCTTCTAGTTTTGTGGGCTTTCCAGAACTCTCTTCCGAGGACAATTCCTGTCCAAACAGACATGTTGGTGGTTTGGTCCATCTGCAAACTGTCCCCTGTCCTACCCCCTTTGTTGAGAAGCAATGAGAGTTTGTTAGTGGGCAATCTCCTCCAACCACTTTCTTATAGCATTGCATATCCAGATGAAATCCAACATGCTAGCCAACAAACTCAAAAGGACTGTTCTGATGCTTCACAAATGGTCTCTCAGTCAAGCAGTGGCAGAGAGGATCTTCTGTTGATAGGGTCAACCTTGCTGTGATCTATTCGCCTCTCCCCTAAATAAGTGCACCAGGTTTCTTTGCCCTAATCTCCACATGGGGAAGTCACTGAGAGATGATGTAGTTCACATTTGTCCCTCCAGTCTCCTTTACGCTCGTCTCCCCTTGCCTGTAATCCCCAGATTTCTTCAGAAAGCACTTCGGTTGAAGAGTGAGGTTATCCTCATTGCTCCCTTTTGGCCTTATCAAGTGTGGTTCCCCTTCCTTTGGTGTCATCTTCTATGTCCTCCTTGGACAGTGGAACTCAGTCCAGATGTTATCTTTTATCCCACAGAGATGGCACAGCTAGGCACTCCAGGACTCAAGTTGACTGCATGGTTTCTCTATTTTCAGTGATGGCTAGACAGCCCAGGCTTTCTTCCCTGGTTCATCAGATTTTGCTCTCATAAAAAGCCTCCACTAGAAAAATTTACAAGAGCAAATGGAAAAATTTTTCTTATTGGGTCCATCAGAGAGAGTTGGGTCCTTTTACTGCACCAATTCCTGCTGTTTTAGATTTTCTTGCTTCAGTTTTTCAAGAAGGGGCTAGTCTTTCCACCATCAAAGTTCAGTTAGCAGCCATTTCCAATTATCATACTGGCGATGATGCTTTCCTTCTAGCATCTTCCAAGTTATATAAAGCCTTCCTGAAAGGCATTTTTTGCTTCGACCTTCAGTTAAAGACCCTGCTCTACCCTGAGATCTTACACTGTTATTGCACAGTTTGACTCATCCTCTCTTTGAGCCTTATGCCAAGACTGATCTCAGGTTTCTTTCTTGAAAGATAGTCTTTCTAGTGGCCATCATGTCAGTGAGGGGAGTTTCTGAACTTCAAGCTGTCTCTTCAAAATCCCCTTACTTGATTTTCCACAAAGATAGAGTCTCTTTACATACTAATCAGTTCTTTTTGCTCAAACTAGCCTGGGAGGCGAACATCAGTTAAGTCATCAATTTACTAGTGTTCTTCCCAAATGTTTCTAATAAAGGTGAATACATGCTTCATTTCTTAGATGTGCATAGACAGCTTCATTTTTATCTTCACATGACAAAGGTTTTCCGAAAAATTGATCATTTGTTTGTCTTCTTTGCCCCCAAAAGATTGGGAAAACCTGTTTCCAAAGTTACCTTAGCAAAATGGTTAACAAATTGCATTTTGTTTATATATACTCAATGAGGTTAGTCTTTGCCAAGCCCTCCAAAAGCTCACTCCATTAGATCCATGGCTACTTCATCTGCTTTCTGGTCCATAGCTTCTATTGATGATGTCTGTGCTGCAGCCACTTGGTCCAATGCTGATCCTTTTATTGCTCATTACAAGTTGGTTCTCATTTCCAGAGGCAGAGCTGCCTTTGAGTCTGTGGCCACCCAAGGTTCTCATAGCTGGGGACTCTGTCCCATTCATTGAGGAATGAATGAAAATGACAACATCAGATATAGGTTATGTACTCACCATAACTATGCATCTGTGTTATTTTCATTCTTCCTCAACTCCCCCCCCTCTTCCCCCTCACCTTTTCTTCTGGGAGTGACCTTGTAGACATACTGGAACCACTGTTCCTGTTTGAGCCCCTCGCCTCCTTTATCTTTTTCCTTTTGTGGACTTTAACAAATCTTTCCTTATTAAAGTGTCTTCCATCAAGACTGTGTCTACCTTTACTGATACTGCTCCAACTCCTGGAATTACGCCTGTGCTCTATTGTATAGCCAGTTTACACTAAAAGTATGTTCTAAGCTCATACCGCAAAGTAGTCTTACAAAGTAGTCTTTCAAGACACTATTTATTAGTTTTTTGCATATATCAAGCAGTTTTGAGTTTTTATATTGAATGGTTTTAATATGTTATCATTAGCATATTCATGTCTGTATTTCCTGGTTGTTTCTACATACATTTTTCATAAAACTCTATTTTTATGAATAATATACATATGCGTAGTTGTCATTAAGTATGATAGTTCATGCTCTATTAACGGAGTAAAGACACAATAGGTTTAGGTTTTAGTTTTACATTTTAGGTGTTATTTTTATGATATTTAGATATGTTTTTTTGCTGTCAATTCGGTTCATTTATATTTTCCATCAGATATATATGCTCCGCACACTTTTTTATACATACTTTTATATGAGTATATACATGCATTTTTATGTATGAATATGAATTTTATCTTTTATTATTTATGTTTTAAGTATTTGATGTATGGAGAGACTTTATGAATTGTGATGATAGAATAATGCAACACTACTACTACATAGTCACATTTTGTTATATTTATTTAATATTCATGATCAAGGAACACTATTGGTTTTACAATGTGATAGGATGGTATTTAAAGGCAATTAATGTAGAGTTGTTGACAGTCTGATGAAGCATTCAGTTTGAATGTGAAAGCGCTTACTGGATACATGATATTTTGTTGTTTTTTATTGTTTTAATGAAATAAATGGTCAGCTTCTTTTGGTCGTGTTTGCTGCCTCACTTGGTTTTGTTTTACTGAATCTTACTTTGTCTACTGTACGGGATACCTGCATACCACTGAGAGCCCCCCATACTCACCTGTTTGGAAACCTTGCCTCTGTCTCTCTCTGCCATCTATAAGTTAGTCACTACCCTAGTGTCAACTTTCTCTTAATTAGCTATACTCTTTTTGTTTTTCTGTTTGTGGTTTCCTTTTAACTGTTTTTATCTTACTGCAAATACCTGTGTATACCTCTCTATTACATCTCTTCCTTCTCTGTCTGCACCTCCCCACCTCTTCTACTTACCTGCTGACTCACTGTTTGCTCCTTACTCTTTCCCTCCTGTCCTGCTGATTGTTTCTTGTGGTGACTCTTCCTGGCTCATCCCGCTCCGTTCGCACTGGCTATGCTTGGGCTCACTTCATTCCCACCCACCCCTCATATAATTTCCTTCATATCTAACCACCTAATCCCTTCCTCCCCTAACTCCACCCCTTCCTGTCTGCTATAATATTCTAAAACAGCTTACCCTCTCCTACTTATCACTTCATAGTTTAGTCTGCTGCAAACCCCCCTCCTTTCTAGATATCCCCTACTTCCCCTACAGGTTGTTTCACTTAAATATTACTTCAACCCTCTAACAGGTCCAACAACTTACATTTCCTAGTCTGTTACCCACTCCTCACTCCATCCCAACCCTACTTCCCCACCTTAGGCCATGGCTTTTGCAACCCTTTCTATTTTCCTCTTGCCTCTATTACTTCTCCTTCTCATTTTTACATCTTGTACTACGCCACTACCACCTGTCCATAGAGATACCACTAATCCCCATACTAACTGTTTCTCATCTCTACAGTACTCTATTACAATCTCCTTCTCTATCTTTTCCATGAACGTTCCTCTGCCTAAACTCAAACTTCCTCCCCCACACTCTCTAGCATCTAAAACCAAGATTAAGTACTTAACTTACAACCCATTTAATTTCAAACTTTACCAACTTCATGTAGCCCTGCTTCTATCAGGAGACATGCATCCAAATTCTGGGCCCATCCATCACTCCACCATACATAACTCTACCTCTCCCAACTTAATAAACTCATCCTCTCCAAACAAACATATTTCCTTTTACTCTATCAATTCCCATAGTATTCTAAATAAAGTTAGTAAAATCCATGCCTGGATAGCCTTCCACACCCCTGATGTCATCACCCTAACAGAGACTTGGCTAAAACCCCAAACCTCTAAGAAAGACATTCTCCCCCTGGTGATAATATACTCCGCATAGATCGCCAAAACAAAAAAGGGGGTGGCGTTGCCATCCTCTACTCCAACCACCTCACCATTACAAGTATTATGAAACCTATCCCATCCTTTTCTCCTACTAAACTACTTAAAGCTAACCGTAAAATAAATGACCACACCACTGTCACAGTAGCAGCCATCTATACTCCTCCAGGAGACAATATTCCTCTGCTCGAAAATATGCCTTCATACTTTTCTCAACACATCCCCAATGAAACTATCCTCCTTGGGGATGTTAACATTAACTGGTTAACTCTCAGTAATCCAAACTCCAATACGCATATTAATTTATATGGCTTTACACAGCTAATCTCCCAACCTACCAATACAAACAACTTGCACACATCTAGTACTCTTATTGACTGGGTACTTGTATCTAATCCTTCCAAATATCATAACCCTGAAACCCTCCCAAACACCCTGAGTGATCACTCTCCTAAATTTATCACTTGTCGTAAACCCTCTAACTTCCATCCAGAAACCTTTAATGCCCTTCTGTCTAAAGTAAACTGGAAAATCTTTACCCAACTCCCACTAGAAGAAGCAGTCCTAGCTTTCAATTCCACCTTCATTAGCATCTTAGACTCACTTGCTCCCTCTCGCAAAGTCTGAATTAAGTCCACCATATCTCCGTGGCTTTCAAAAGCCACTCGTACCCTTATGATAACTAGAGACAAACTATGGAAAAAATGGTCACAAACTAAGCATGCTGCAGACTTACAAAAATATAAAGAACTCAGAAATCTGACAAAAAAACACACTAAGATAAAAAGGGCTTCTATAACAAACCTCCCACAGCCCTAAAATTTAATCCTAAAAAATTCTGGAAGTCTGTTAACCAAATTACATCCCGGTAATCTTAGCTCCTCCAATCCATGCCCAGACAAGACATACTGAAGAAACTGCCACTATTTTCAATACCTATTTTATCAATTCAATATCTAAGCTACTGAACCCAAACCCAAACTCCTCTACTACTAACATCTCCAACTTTTCTGAACCTATCTCCTCAAATACCTTCTCCCTCAAACCTGTACCGACTAGCTACATCAAACCTCTACTCTCTAAATTAAAACCCTGCTCAGCATCAGCTGACAATATTCCTTCCACTTTTCTTCTACTAGCAGCTGACTCTCTTGCTCTTCCTGTATCTATCCTAATTAATCGCTTTATCTTTGAATCTAAAGACCCTTCCATCTGGAAGCAGTGCTACACTCTACCTATACACAAAGGAGGAGTTACCTCGATATCTCCAACTTTAGACCTATCACTATCCTCTCACCTTTCTATAAAGTACTAGAAAAATGTATTCATAAACAAGTTATGCAGTATTTAATACAGGAAAATCTGCTTACACCCACTCAACATGGCTTTAGACCTAAACATAGCACCACTGCAGCTCTATTATCCTTCCTCAACACTGTCTCTATAGCCATGGACAACCATAAACTTATTTCTTGCCTATTCTTGGACCTCTCAAAAGCTTTCGACACTGTCTCTCACTCTCTTCTGCTGCACAAACTGCATAACCTCAACTTCTCCTCTGATTCTATTGCATGGTCCTCCAGCTACCTCACTGATAGATCTCAATCAGTGAGATGGCACTTTGCACTCTCCCCTCCTCTCCCTGTCAAAATGGGTGTAGTTCAAGAGTCTATCCTAGGGCCTTTACTTTTTAATATCTTTACTAATCGGTTCTATACCTCCTGTCCTCATTCATCTTTAGTGCAATACGCAGATGACTCTACAGTCATCACCATAGCCAACTGTCCCTCTAAGCTCTTCTTAGTTACTCAGGCAATTTTTAACTTAGTTGAAACATGGCTGTCCAACAACCAGCTCATCCTTAACCCTAAAAAAACAAAGCTGTTACTCTTCCTACCTAAAATGTTCAACATTATTAAACCCTCCTTCTCCATACAGTCCCTTAATAACACCCCCATTCAGGTAGAATCCAGTACTAAGCTCTTAGGCATAACCATAGACGATCAGCTTAAATATGACTTGCATGTTAATAACTGTATCAAAAAGACTCATTCAAAACTAGGGCTCCTTTACTGTAACAAGAAATTCCTTACCTCTGAAGCCAAGATTACTCTCTCTCTTATCTACCTTCTACACAGTCTAATGTACAATTCTCACAAATCGTAACTCGGCACTCCTGACCAAACTCGAATCTACCTACAACAAGATAGCTAGATTTGCTGCCCAACAAACCTACAAATCCCATCACTGTCTCTCTCTAAAACACCTAAACTGGCTTGAATTACCCCACCAGCTTCTTCTTTCTCAGCTCCAGATCTTCCATTCTATTCTATACCAGCCTTCTTACTGCTCAGCACTATCCTCTCTCATCTCTCTATATTCTCCCTCCAGACCTCTCTGAAGCTCGAACCAAGACTTACTACAAATCTGCAAACCCAAGTCTAAATTTGGATGCAACATGTACAGCTATCACCCCACTATTGCCTGAAATAGGCTCCCACTAGAAATCAGGACCCTTACACATCCTAAACAATTTAAGACAGCCACCAAAGAGCACTTTAAAAGTCTCTGGTCCTGCCACTGCACTCTCCCTCCTTAAACATCCCCTACTTCTCATACTTTAATCTACTTTCTGCCCTTAATTCACTCTTCTCGCTAGCTCTCTCTAATCTTCCTTGACTACTCTTTCTACTGTCTTCTAAAATATATTAAGCTAATTGCCACGGAGAAACCTTCTGTTGTAATTGTATTGCCTTCATGCAACT
Organism: Protopterus annectens; assembly: GCF_019279795.1. Taxonomy (NCBI): domain Eukaryota; kingdom Metazoa; phylum Chordata; order Ceratodontiformes; family Protopteridae; genus Protopterus; species Protopterus annectens. Next base: position 420,978,797 of record NC_056749.1, read on the forward strand.
ATATCATGATAAAACTGGGTTTTTGTAACCACTTACCCCAAAAACTATACTCATCTTAATGACATATTTCTTTTTATACATCTTAAAATAGTTATGCTACTATACTCCTGATTATTGACACTGTATAACATTGTATTGCTACTTAATCCCTTGTAATAATCCTGTAACATTGCTGTTTAATGCTAATTTATAATGAAAATTATATAATATGTTGGAGCTTTTCTCCTCGGGCCTCCACTGAAAAAGGGTTCTTCACCTCAGTCGGACAATTCCGGTCAACAAATGTAAAATAAAATAAGTAAAAATAAATAGTAAATAAATTGAGCAGCAAACTTGATCTCAAATATTACAGGTCTCTGAGGCATTATGGGTAAAGGGAGGAGCTCGAGAGTCAGATCCAAGAGTCAAAAGGAAATGTGGCTGAGCCAGCTCTGAGACCCATTTGTTGAAGAAGAAATGGGCAGCACAGACACAGAGTTATGGTAAGTACATAACTTTTAGTTTTAATAAATTCAGTTACTGGCTAGTAAGTACACTACCTGGGTGCCTGCAAAGAAGAAATTAAAAGAGCCTAAAGGAAACGCCACTAAAAAAGGTGATTGGAAAACAGTGACTGGGAAGAATCCTGCAGTTGTTTAAAAAAGAAAAAAAGTAGTTCAACCTTCAACTTTGTTGCACACATGGCTTCCAGTAACTTGGAGGAAAAATGTATCAGAGGTGCTCAAAGCCGATTAAAATAAACAAAACAGTGAAGGAGTATATCAAGTCAAATAAAATGATTGGAAAAAAACTGAAGAAGCTTTAACCAGCTATTCAGCTGAACTAATAAAACTGAAAACAATCAGAGGCTAAAATGAAGAAAGGGCTGTCTGAGTACAAGACTGCTCAAGAAGAATTGTTTCAAAAAGTGATAGCTTTAGAGGACAAAGCACACAGGGAAAACCTGAAGTTTTCTGCTGTACCAGAGAAACTGGAAGGAACAAACTGTATTACTTTTATGAAAGCACAAATGAGCAACTGGACTGGTATTCCACAGCAGGATTTGTTAATTAAAAGGAAACTTGTATCCTGCATACCTGGTCATGAGAATGTGGCTGAGACCTGTATTAGTAAAGATCCAGTCATACCACCAGAAAATATTGAGCCTGACAAAACTGTGACAAAAGGGGCAAAGTATTAAAACTTGGACAAAGAAGACTGTTTGTGAGAAATAATTATTCACTGTACACCAAGCTGAAGTGAAGCAAATGTATCCCAGCAATTCAGAGAATGACTTGCTGCTGTACCCAAATGTCTTCAGAATATTTTTTGGAGGATCAAGGTCATTTCTGAATGTAGAACAGGCTAAAGAGGTAATATAAAAGTTTGTCCAACAAAAAGTAAGTCACCAAACAAAGGGGGACTCTGCTTCTCATTCTTCTGATAATAAATCTTATAGAGAAATTTTGCCAGTGAAACCTTTTCCATTGTTCCAAAACAAAATACTTGAGAGGGGAATAAAAGCACAGGAGCTGACTGAAAGAATTGGGAGTACTTTAGACTAGAACCGGAGTCTGGGGTTGCGAGATGGAGGTGAACAGGAAGAAGACCAGCAACACTGAAATTGGTGAATAAATGTGAGACCATAAAGCATCATTTACATTTGTGTAAGTATGGTTTCACAAGAAAAAGTGGAAAGATTACACTCTTGTTGACTTTAACTTTGTTGGGGATTGAAACACGTATGCCCCACTTCATGTCATTAAGGTTTGGAAGGACAAAAGGAAAGGAGAAAAAAGTAACTAATTAAAATAGTTTTTGTTCTTAATATTATTTGGGTAAAACATTTCATGATATAAATTGCATGTTGCAGTACAGCATTTTCAGTTATTTACTTTAGTATCTCTCACATATAACAGAGAAGAAAGGCTGGACAAAAGCATGTTTAAGTTAATATGATGTAATCTTGAGTTGTTGAGATGTGCATGGGGTGTAGAAGTTTTAAGATTATAATATATGTAGACTTGATATGTTCTTGATTCTTACTTTTGCATAGATGAATGTCTGGATTAAAGCCTTTGGCTTAATCTAATAATCTTTTTGTGTAAGCGAGTAAATATAAATAAGAGAACATTGAATGTAATTAAAAGTTTTCCTTTGGCAAAAAAATGTTCAGTGTAAGTTGAGATATTTGCAGAGCTGTACATTGGTACTTGTGTTTACGTGGAGACAAGCCAACTATAGGGGAAGTAATAAAAGCCTAAAGGTTAATGTTTTCTGAAAGCATGTAAGCTGTTTTTCACATCTGGGAGGGGAAACAAGATAAGACAAGAACAGACAGCAGTTAGTGTCAGTAGGAGCTCAGGTTGAAACATGCATCTTAGCATGGATGACCTTAATGTTAGGTTAAGTTATGTCTGTGTATGTCCAGCTGTCAATTTAGGACAGTTGTTCCTATCAGGAGGATTAAACTTCATTATTTGAAGATGTACCTAGTTCTGTGTTTTTGTTTTAAAATAACAGGTTATGGGGGTGTTTTGGGGCAAGCTTGTTTTATTTATAGATTTTCATTAAAACAAAAAGTCTTGTAAATGTGAGATAGGTTCAAATGGAAATGACAAGAAACTGTATAACAGCTCAACCTGCCAAACATTAGTGGGTGTATGTAACGCAAAAGCTGTAACTAGACGTTTAAAAAAGCTGTCCTATATTATAGGTGGGAATGATAACTTCTTATCATAATGGTTATACCAGATGTATTATTTTTGGAACATGAATGGCCTAGCAAGTATAGAAAAAAAGTATGAGTATCAAATTATATTAAGAAATGCAGTGTGTAAATAGCAATGCTACAGCTGACACATCTGGAAAGAAATGAGAATGTAAATTTGATAAAGGATTTCAGGATGGATATTCAGCAGAATATCCAGGGTGAAGGAAAAATGGAGTACATATACTAATTAGTTTCTGGTGTCATTCTAACAGGGTGCAATATTTGTCCGCTTGGAAGGAGATGGTCAACAGACCAACATGCTTTGCCAGGGATGGTCTGCACCTCTCCCCTCCAGACTTTCAAATATTGTCTAAAACATTGCCTTTCCCATGGTGCCTTTTTAGGCGATGCCAACCTGAAAGTACTTCTGACATAGTAAATCAAAACCAAGAAAATCTAAAGGTATTACTGCTCAATGTTAAGAGTCTAAACAAAAAATCCCACTCCCTAGAAGCTCTCTTTACCCTAGAGTATGCTGATGTCTGTGCAGTCACTGAGATATGGTTTAAAGCTACAGAGAGCACACCAACAGTGCAAGGTTATAATGCCTTCTTCACATTTAGGCCAGCTACTTTACAGGCAGGGACTGAAGGTGGAGTTGTCTCTGTTTACTTTAAAAATAAATATACTTAAAGGCTGGTCAAACAAGACAATGCACTTGAGCTGCTCCATGTTCAAATCGCCATAGGCAAAATCCAGTATCACTTCATTTCAAACTATAGGTCCCACTTTATGACTCAGGAAACCCATACCATGTATTTAAACTTATTAGAGATATTAACCATCCAACCCAATACCATATTCATGGGTGACTTTAATTACCCAACTATTAACTGGGAATCCTATATAACACCAAACGTGCATGCACAGAGATTCCTGGATTTTGTAAACACAAACTCCCTGAACCAGATGGTCAATACACCAACCAGGGCTGCAGCCGTACTGGATCTGGTCCTCACTAATGTGGGAGAGTACTGCACACCCCCTAATGTAATGCCTTGCCTGGTAAGTTCAGACCACAAAATGGTCTCCTTTGAAGTAAAAATAAAATATAGACCCCCAGCTAAATTCAGGAAGTATTCTAAGGCTAACCTCCTGCTATTAAGGGAGAACCTGGCAAAATTTCAAGCCCCAAAAAACCTGAAAACACTGCTGCCTATGCAGAACTCTTCACAGAAACCCTGTACAAGCATGTTAATAGCTGCATAGAGGCAGCTGTACCCACCAGGAAGAAGTACAGAACTAACTCAAAAAAACAAGCCACCCTGGTGGAATCCCAAAATCAATAGGCGGTGTAACAGGAGGAAGAAAATCATGGCAAAAATTAGGAGGTGCAGCACACAGCAAGATAAAAGCACTCATAAAACAAAACAAACAACTCAGAGGACAAATAACGTCTACCAAAGCCAAATTTGAGGTAAGTTTGGCCTCCCAGGACAAAGACCACTACAAATACTTCTTTAGCTATGTCTGCAACCTCAAAGGCAATACACAATTGTGTGCAGAGCTCGCTGTAAATGAAGCCACCTCTGCTGAGCCAGAAGATACAGCAAACCTCCTGGCTGATAATTTCAGCTCCAACTTTACTCTCTCTTCCTGTCAACCTTCCCTCAGGAAATATCATCAGATATAACTCCCCTTACTATATCACTAGGGAACAGGTCCTTAATGCTCTCTCTAAGACCAAGACCACTGCATCAGTGGGCCCAGACAGTATCCCAGAATACCTTCTGAATAGCATGAAACATGACCCAGTGGATAGCCAACTGGCTCGCAGACAAGACCTAGGAAATTAGAATTGGGAGTCCACTTCTACAAAGAGATCAGTCACAAGTGGAGTCCCTCAGGGATCAGTCCTTGGACCGCTCCCTTTTGGCATTTACTTCTAAGAAGTCAAGATCAATGTCAGTGGTCTCTGGCTGACTAAATTTGCATATGTTTGCAAATTAGGAGCTGTCATTGAATCTCACACTGACACAGATGTTCTCTAGGAGGGGGTGACACAGACAAACAACTGGTGTTAGAGCCAAGGACTAAAACTAAATGTCAAGAAATGCATAATAATATCCTTTGGGAAGTCATCCATCCATGGTAACTATCATATTGACAACACAACTCTTAGAGCTGAACCAGTAGTCAGGGACCTAGGGGACACACACAGATAGTAATCTAACCTCTGACCATCACATGTCTAGAGTGATGAGGAAATCATTCTATGTTGTGCAACTTGTTAATAAAGGTATGGCATCTAAGTCCAAGGAAGTCATTATTACACTGTATTTGGCATTCATCAGACCTATCATTTAGTACAGTGCCCCTTTGGTATGTATCTAACCAGGCATATCCAACAACTGGAACAGCCACAGAGGTTCCTCACTAAAAGAATACAGGGCGTAAGTAAAATGTCCTCCACAGACTGCCTCAATTCCCTATCCCTGTATTCTGTCTCCTACAGGCTTTTGAGGAGAGATCTTTGCCTGGCATACAGGGCATTGTCAAACCCCACTGTGATGGACCTCCTGCATATCCACAAAACAAAATAGCACCAGAATTACCCATTCTAAAGATTTAAACCTTGCCTGTGATATAAATAGGACCTGCTAGAGAGAAGTATGTATCCCAGAGACTACTTGTCTATGGAACAGGCTCCTTATCCATGTGAAGCAGAGTTCCTCCCTAACCCAATTCAAGTGCAGTTTGGATAATTGGATGGGAAACCACAAACTCATCCCTGGTTTGGCACGTATGTCTCTAATGGACACAGGTAACCTGTAAATGGTTCATCTCCCAGGCCCATGCTTACACTTATCAAGGGTGTTAGAACTTGTTAGAGATTTGGGTTGTATGTTTCTGCTTAAAAGGTTTGTTAGTGTAGTAAACACCTATGAACCTATAATTGCTAGAGAAGCTCCACTAGTGATAGAAAAGTTAAAAATGATAGTAGTGGTGGATTTGTGGTAGTAAGGTGCTGCTGGCAGGGGAGGAGGATTATGCTGGCATATATTTATATTCCACCTAAAACTGTTATTATGGAGCTTAAGAAATTTTTGGGAGAAATCATCCAATTTCAGCATAGCATATTACTTATAGGTGGGAGCTATTGATTTGCAACAGTGTGGATGCATCCAGGAGACCTAGAAGGGAAAATCTAACAAAAGAGGGTAGATTTTTGAAAACATTTATGAAAATGTTTAGTTTGGAACATGTTAATTCAGTTGTAGAAACTGTGAAAGAATTTACGTCTTATTCCCCAAAGTACAATAACTGCGCTAGACTGGACAGAAATTATATTTCACATGAACAAGCATTTAATTGAAAGCTTTTACACATATCCAGTAACTGTTTCAGATCATGTGCCAATAACAACTAATATAAAAATGCAGAGTCATAAAGTAAAAATGAGACACTGATGCTTCCCCGCGTACCTGTTAAAAAAAAAAAAGAGGAATTTAAGGAATTGATAGTGCAAATTATTCAATAATTATTAGGGAAGCTAGAAGTTTCTTCAGAAGTTATATCTAGTGAGTGGAATAAAATGAAAATGGCGTTTAAAAATTGCATAGAAATAAAAGAAAAAGATACGTGGTTAAGAAGTAACAATAATTATTTAGAAGGACTGACAAAGGTTAAAGTATTGCAGAATAAGGGGAATCTCACAGAACAAGAACAGGCTGAACTGCAGAGTGCTAAAGAGAAAATAAGGTACTGTCCGGATGATACGCATGTGTTTAGAAAGACTGCTGTTAAACAACTGTTTTTTGATAATAACTCCAGAGCACAAACACTCTTAATACAATGACTAAAATAACAAAGTAGAAAGAGTTGTCAAACACAGGATGCCTATAACAAGAAACATAACCAGAGATCCTGTGGAGGTAGTAACCAGAGATCCTGTGGAGGTAGTAGAGACATTTTAGAAATTTTATGAAAATTTGTATAAAGCAGAGAAATGTGGTAATCGAGAAAAAAGTAGAAGTGGGAATATTTATGGAAGACTTAAGTATGCCAAGGTTAGATATAGATGAAGCACAGCAATTAACAGTTAATATAGGAGGAGATGAGATAAAAAGTGTTTAATCAAAGTGCAGAAAAGTCTAATGGAAGAGATGCTATTCCTGTATAAGTTTGGAAGCTAGGAGAAAAGAATACTGTTTTAACTGTATTTTGCTTTGGTAGATACTGTTTCATTACTCTAGTTGCATTTTTACTGAATTACTTAGCTGTAAACTGCTTTTTCATGCTGAGAGTTGTATTTTCTCTTTGTGAGTGCTCTAACTGTGCTTTTCTGAACATTTTTGTGAGGTTTCTGTGTTCTAGTCAGGTATCATATAACTAATTTGTTTGAAGTTAAAAGCATTCTCTAGAGTCTCCTTACTCCTTTATATAGTTAAAAGTTTAATTTAGTGGTTACAGCTAGTAGCTGCAATAGTATGCATTACTGTAATTGCATTTTTACTGAATTACTAAACTGTAAACTGCTTTTTCATACTGAGACTTGTATTTTCTGTTTGTGAGTGCTATTTCTGTGCTTTTCTGTGCATTTATTGTGAGGTTTCTGTATTCTACTCAGGTAGTATATTCTAGATAGAGGCCTGCTGTTGTCCAGGCCTGGTAGTTTTGTTACAAACATCAGGTCAGTACAAAGGTTAGAACTGTTTTTATAACATTTAGGTATTTTAGATACAGAATAACTGTTTTAGTTTTGTTTGTTGAGTTTCCTGTGTTTCTGGCAGCCATCTTCTGCTGATAGTGTCTTGTCTCTTTGTTGTTGAGTAACAGGGTTTCCTGACCTTCTCTAGCACAAGTGATTGGTGTAAGAGCAGGGGCTAATAGGATTGGGTAGTAATTCGAGCCTCTAGAATCTTCCATCCTTTCGGGTATATAAACCCTGTGTCTGCAAGGGGCTGTGCTTGTATTTACCAGGCTGTGGAATGGCGATTCATCACTGGGGCAAAGCAGAATTTCCTTAAGATTCCAAGAGCAGAATAAGTTATTTCTTACATTTATTTCATTGAATTGCACTTCTTTAACATTATAATAGTGCCATACAGCTAATCTACTTCATTTTGCACTGTTATAAACCTTTGTTTTACTGTTTCACTGCATTTATGTACTTTTATACTGTTTTAACTGTATTTTGCATTGCTAGATACTGTTTCATTACTCTAATTGCATTTTTACTGAATTACTTAACTGTAAACTGCTTTTTCATACTGAGAGTTGTATTTTCTGTTTGTGAGTGCTCTATCTGTGCTTTTCTGTACATTTTATGTGAGGTTACTGTGTTCTAGTCGGATATCATATAACTGATTTGTTTGCAGTTAAAAGCGTTCTCTAGAGTCTCCTTGCTCCTTTATCTGTTTAAAACTTTTATTTAGTGGTTTAGTGGCTACAGCTAGTAGCTGCAATAGTTTCCCACCTGCCCTCTCTATTGGTATCTTGTTTTTATACTTGGTGGCTTTGCAGTTGCCCGCCCATACTGTAAATCTGATGTGGGACACTCCTCCCAGTCTAGTGTCATTAGCTCATTCTACCCAGTACACAGAGAGCATTTGAGAAGGCCAAACCACTTAGGTTCTTAACCTTGAATTATCCTCTGTTTCTGCTTTCTCCCTTTCCACTTTACTAAAAAAAATTAAAAAAAAAATTTTTTTGCTAGAATCTCCTTGTGTTCTGACTGTGTGCGTTTCTCAGCTGACAAGTATATTTTGGCACTTTTTGACTGTTCAGAGTTGAATAAAACAATAATTGAATTCTGTTCGGAATACAGTTTGAATAAATTGCATTTCTTTAAATTGTATTTGCTCTAATATTGCCACACACTCAAGTGTGCTAGCTTGCACTGCACTTGAATTATTTTTAATGCTGTTTTAGCTGCCTTTCTGTAAAAAAAAAATTCTAAGCTTGTTTCCTGCCTTTCCTGTAACTAGTCTAGTCCAAATACATATTTGCTGTATCCAGGACTGTTTGTAAGCTTCCGGGCCCCCCAAGCTTTTCTGTGTTGGAGGGAAGTCTTCTAGCTTATCAGTGGGAGTGGTAAGCACTAGGTAGCCTAACTACCAAAAAAAGAGTGGTTTCCGGCCCAGAAATTGTAGTTTATTGGCTGTTTGGGCAGTTTTTTCCATCTCTTTCAACTTTCTGATTTAAAAGACCACATTTGCGCTCGTTTCTTCCCCTTTCATGTAACTAGTCTAGTGCAGATACAGATTTACTATATCCAAGACTGTTTGTAAGCTTCTGATCCCCCCCAAGCTAATCTGTGTTGGAGGGAAGCCTTCTTGCTTATCAGTGGGAGTGGTAAGCACTAAGTAGCCTATCTACCACAAGAGGAGTGGTTTCTGGCCCAGGAATTGTAGATCTGAAGTAGTTTACTTCATTTGGTCTTCAACCTGTGGGAATACAGATACGTATTGGATCCAAGCCAGCAAATATTACTAGCATCAACTCGGAGTTCCAGACTCCTCCCCTTACCCATAATACACCTCCATTGCCTTCCATCCCCAGATCTCATTTGCCATGATTTGTTATACATCGTGTCTTCAGAGCTCCAGCTAGCAGTGGGTTTTTTTCTCTACTGTAAGTTTTAAACTTTCATTTTCTTTAACCGATCTAGGTTAGTTTAGGTACCCCTTCTCCCCTCCCATCGCTTTGGCGTCAAGTGTTAGTTTGTTTAGGTAGATAATTAGAGTAGTTTGTTCTGTGGTGGCCCTCCCCCCTTTAGTGTTGTCTATAGACTAGTGTGATGAGTGGGTGTGTGTTTGTTAGAGTTGAGAAGGTTTTTGCCTGTCTTTTTCTAAGGCTTTCTTTCTTTGTCATAGGATTGCTGAAAAGCTTGTGTTCAAGCGCTGCACAGAGTGTGGCCATAAGCTCTCCCCAGCAGATGGCCACACTCTGTGTGTGTTGTGCTTAGGTGTGGCCCACCTTAGTGTGGATTGCTCCATTTGTGCAGGGTTCAACCCCGAGCTTTAAAAGATATGAAGGTCAAGTTGGCCCTCAAAGGTCTTCTTCCTTGTACTGATCCTTCTTCCTCGTCTTTGGCTTCAGTCACAGCGGTTGCTGTGACTGCCTCCCCTTCTGGCCTCTCCTCCCTCCCAGGCTGGGACTCAAACTCCTGCATCTAAGCCTGTGGTAGCAGAGGAGAGGTAGAGAACATGAGAGAGAGTCGAAGATGAAGAAAAAGAGGAAGAGGTCCCCGGACCTCACTTCTCCAAGCAAGTCAGCATGGATCCGGGACTCCCCTCAGCTCCAGTCTCCAAGGTTCTCCTTGGAGCTGGAGGAGGCATGTTCAGTCTCCCAGGCCTTAGTTCCTCGACCCCCCAGGTCAGAGTATGTGGCCTTGTCACGGTCAACCCGCTCCTTATCGGATATGGATCTGGATAAGATGATGAGGTGCTTTATCCATACACAGATCCAGATGGGGGCCTTGCCAGTCCCCCCTCACTCTGGAGGGGGGAGCTTGCTTCCTTTTTTTCAACCCATTTCTCCTTCCCTGATCCGACCTTTGGCTTTGGAGTACTCTGATCTGAGGTTGGCATTGGTCAGGGGGTCAGCGCCGACAATACTTATTTCCTCGATGCCGGCAGCTGCCTGGAGCATCTCGGATCCGGAGCATGAGTGTCGGATCCAAGGGAGTAGAACCTTTTCCATCGGCTCCAATGTTGCCGGGCCAGGTCCCCTCTCTCGGAGCTCCGTCCACTTCAGAACTGGCTCAGATTCTTGCGGAGGACCCGGAGAGACCAGCCTCCTTATTAGCTTCCCAGGAGGTCCACACTCCTTCGGCGTTCGATGTAGAAAGGGTCCTCTCCATCGGATCAAGACCCCTGACTGCCCACTTGAACTCTGCCCAAACCCCCTTGGCTCTGTCTACAGTCCCCATTGTATTACCACAGGCACAGCCCATGCTCAAAGAGCCCCATACAGTTCCCCCTGAGGAACAGATGGCTTGTAAGTGCTTCCCTGAGACCCCCACTGGAGATGTGTCTCACAAGTATACGTGCAAGAGGAGGCACTTGACTCCCCCTGAGTCTCTAACCGAGTACACAGATTTAGATGATGGAGAAGGCTCTCCAAGATCACCTCCCAAGGATGTCTCCTTTGGAAACATCATGGAGATCCTACGCCAGCGGGGAGGTTGGTCTGCCCCCAAGCCCTCTTCTGATGAGGATGAGTCTGTGTTCCTAGAGGCTTTCGGCATGGGCCCATCTACTTCCTGGGTGTCCCCTCCCATAGTGGATTTGATCACCTCGTGGGCGAGGAAGAACCAGACACCGTGAAGCCTATCCCCAAGTGACCCGATAAAACTTTAGCCCCCCCCCCACTGACAGGCCATCCTGGAATAAGGGCTCCCCTGTGGATGCCATGGTGGTAGCAGCAGCCACTAAGAAGGAACTATCTCAGGAGAGTTCCTCGGTCCACCCTCCTGACCAGGAGTCACTTATGATAGACAGCCTAGGGAAGCGGGTGTATGCTTCAGCTACCTTCTCCATCAGGGCACTGAATTATTTGGCCCATGTCTCTAGACTCCAACGCGACCTAGTAAAGGAGCTGGAGGAGTCTCCACCAAAGTCTATGTCACAGGAGGACAAGGCTTCATTCTCTGCGAAAATGGCCACTTCAAAAACGGTATCAAATATGTCCATGCTACAGAAGGAGTGGCTAGGGCGGCTGGGTCTGGCGTGTCCATGAGGCGTAACACCTGGCTCAGGTGTAAGGCATCTTTTGCCAGTGCCCCTTACGGCTCAACACTTTTTGGTAAGACCATCAAGGAGACACTAGTCCAGAATGAGAAGGATGGGAAGACACTGTCTGCCCTTGGAATCCACTTCTCTAACCGTCAAAGGTCTTTTTCCCAGAACCAGAGAGGCAAAAGAAGATGTGGTTCCAGAAGTTTCAGTATTCCTGGGAGACTCAGGGCTCTTCTTCCCCTAGGGACAGAATGGATGCTGGCCCAGAGGCAAAGGGTCCGCGAAACCTTAGGTCTCGACAGCCGTTCTCGGACAGACCTGGGCAGTAACCCTGAGGGGTTGCCTGGCTGCTCTACTCTGGAGGCAGTCAGGGATGATTGTCCTTGCACCCAGTGACTTGGAAGTCCACAATAACGGACCGCTGGATGCTTCAAATCATATCCAGAGGATATTCTATCCCCTTTGTGGGTTATCCTATATCTCCCAGACACCTCCAGGACGTTCCACCCAAGCAAAGGGAGGCAGCAGCACAGGAAATTTCCAAGCTGCTACAAAAACGAGCCATTGAAACCATCCCCCCAGATCAGTCCGGATCGGGCTTCTACTCCAGGTTCTTTTTGGTGCCAAAGAAAATGGGGAACTTGAGGTCCATTCTGAATTTCTCTACCCTGAACCTATCAGTTGCCAAAGAGAAGTTCCAGATGGTTAAACTACAGTCCATCATGGCATACCTGCAAGAGAGCAACTGGATGTGCTCGTTAGACCTCCAGGATGCTTACTATCACATAAAAATGCACAGAAGCTCCAGGAGGTTCCTCCACGTCCGGCTAGGGGCCAGTCATTATCAATTTCGATCTCTGCCCTTTGGTCTCACCACAGCCCCCAGGGTGTTTACCAAAGTGATGGCAGTTGTAACAGCTCACCTGAGGCTTTAGGTGATTCAGGTCTCACCGTACCTGGACGATTGGCTCCTCACTGCTCCCACCAGGCGTCTACTTTCCCAAACCAGGGATTACTTTCTGACACTTGCCCTGAGTTTGGGTATCACAATCAACACATCCAAATCTCTCCTAGATCCTGTACAGGTAATAGACTACATTGGTGCCAGGATAAATACACTTAAGTGCAAAGTATTCCTGACTTCGGAGAGAGTTCAAAACCTCAGGATGCATATCTCCCTGATCTACCGTTCTCACCTCCCGATGGCAGAATAAGTGTTGAGGGCCCTAGGCTTGATGGCGGCCACCATAACTCTTCTTCCATGTGCTCTGCTACACATGCGGATTCTTCAGTGGACTCTAGCGGTTCAGTGGTCCCTGTTGGAACTACCACTAACTTCTCTTATCGACCTAAGTTGAGTGTGTCGGTTGTCCCTCATATGGTGGATGAGCTCTCTGGACATTTTGGAGGGATGACCCTTTGTTCCAGCCCCGGCCCAAACCACAGTGACCACGGATGCCTTCCAACTCGGGTGGGGGAGCCATTGTTCAGGCAGGACAGTCCAAGGTCTGTGGTCCCCCATAGAGACCAGCTTGCATATCAATGTCCTAGAGATGAGGCCGGTCCTTTTGGTGTTGCAGGTGCTTCATGCCTTTCTTCCTCTAGGGATAATTTCCGTTCAATCAGACAACATGTCAGTAGTCTGGTATATCAACAAACAGGGAGGGACCAGATCTTACCCCTTTTGTTGCGAGGGCATGAGAGTGTGGGAATGGGCGATCTCTACTGGTCACTTTCTCATCGCAATGCACATTCCTGGATGGTCCAACATTCTAGCGGACAGGCTAAGTAAGACCATTCTGATGCCTTACGAGTGGTCTCTGACTCTGTCAGTGGCGGAACAGATCTTCAGCGAGTGGGATCAACCTTGCTGCAATCTCTTTGCATCTCCTTCCAATGCGAAGTGCAGCAGGTTTTTCACTCTGAACCCCCCCTCCCAGAGACTGTCTAGTTCATGCTTGGCCTCCTGGTCTTCTGTATGCTTACCCGCTAGTACCTCTCATTCCGAGGTTTCTGCAGAAAGCTTGTCGACTGGGGAGCAAGGTGATCCTCATTTTCCCATTCTGGCCTCACCAAGTATGGTTTCCCTTCCTTTGGTCTCACATTCTGGCTCCACCTTGGATCCTAGATCCCATTCAGGATCTGATCTCACACCCCTCGGGGGTGCCTCATCCAGGTTTGGACAGCCTGAAGCTCACGGCTTGGCTGCTGTGGTTACCGTAATTGCTAGGACTCCCGGATTATCCTCCTCGGTTAGATCTATTTTGGTACTTGCCCATAAGTCTTCATTCAGAAAGGTTTATTGCAGCAAGTGGAAACGTTTTTCCTTCTGGGCCTCTCAGAGGAGTTTAGACCCTTTCACGGTTCCTATTTCCGCTATTCTTGATTTTCTAGCTGATATTTTCCAGTATGGAGCTAGTTCTTTTACTGTCAAAGTTCAGTTGACTGCCATTTCCCATTTTCATGTGGGCGAGAATTCTGTATTCTTAGCATCTTCCAGACTTTGTAAAGCTTTATCAAAGGCACCTTCTTGCTACGCCCCCCCATCAAAGATCCTGTTCCCCTGTGGGATCTTACTATGGTTCTCCAAGCTCTGGTCGCTCCACCTTTCGAGCCTGCCGCAACTGCAGATCTAAAATTTCTGTCATGGAAAACAGCTTTTCTGGTAGCTATTACCTCTGCTAAAAGGGTCTCAGAATTACAGGCCTTGTCCATCAGACTTCAGTACATGATTTTTCATAAAGACAGAGTTTCCCTTCGAACCAATCCATCCTTTCTTCCTAAGGTGGTATCACCAGTCATATCAATCAGACTATAAATTTGCCTGTGTTTTTTCCCAGTTTTACGAACAAGATGGAATACAAGCTACACATGTTAGATGTTCATAGACAGTTACGATTCTATTTACACAGGACAGAAAGTTTTCATAAATCTGATCAATTGTTTGTTTCCTTCTATAGACCCTTTTTGGGGAAACCTATTTCCAAGGTCACTATAGCTATATGGATTTCCTCTTGCATCCTGCAGGTCTATAAGGACAAAGGCATGTTGCCTCCAGGTCAGGTAAAAGCTCATTCCACTAGGTCCATGGCTACATCTGCGGATTTCTGGTCTAGAGTGTTTTTGGATGACATTTACTCTGCATCTACTTGGCCTTCATCTCATACATTTATTTCTCAGTACAAATTGGATTTGACTTCCACAAGGAGAGCATCCTTTGGCTCCATGGTGCTCTGGAATATCCTTCCATGAAGGCCTCCCAGAAGTTTAGTAGCTGGGGACTCTGTCCCACAGGTTGAAGACCAAATGAAGTAAACTACTTCAAATAAAGAAGCTATGTACTCACCATAACGTTCCATCTGAGTAGTTGTACTTCATTTGTCTTCAACCATCCCTCCCTCCTTCCCCCGGACCTTGGCACATGTTCAGCCTACGGGCTGCAGTATAGGTCACAAGTATGTTATCAGGTCGGGTTCTAAGTATAGGTTCGGCAAACTTGATCTGGGGAAGGAAGGCAGTGGAGGTGTATTATGGGGAAGGGGAGGAGTCTGGAGCTCAGAGCTGATGCTAGTAATATTATCCAGCTCTGATCTGATATGGATCTGTATTCCCACAGGTTGAAGACAAATGAAGTACAACTCCTCAGATGGAACGTCATGGTGAGAACATAACTTCTTTTTATTGGCCGTTTTTCCATCTCTTTCAACTTTTCTAGTTTAAAAGCCTGCTTTTGAGCTTGTTTCCCACCTTTCCTGTAACTAGTCTAGTGCAGATACAGATTTGCTATATCTAGGACTGTATGTAAGCGTCTGAGCCCCCAAGCCTTTCTGTATTGGAGGGAAGGCTTCTAGCTCATCAGTGGGAGTGGTAAGCAATAGGTAGCCTATCTACCACAAGAGGAGTGGTTTCTGGCCCAGAAATTGTAGTTTATTGGCCATTTGGGCGGTCTTTTCCATCGCTTTCAACTTTCTGGTTTTAAAAGCCCATGTGTGCACTTATTTCCCACCTTTCCTGTAGCTAGTCTAGTCCAAATGCAGACTTGCTGTATCCAGGACCATTTGTAAGTGAGTTGTGCCAAAGTCTGCTCTTCAATTTTTTCCTTAGATCTACTAGTTCTCTCCTCTCTTGCACTTTTACTAGCTTATTAGTCTAGCACTTTACCTGACTTCTTGTAGCAATTATTGTAGCACATAAAAGCGCTTACCAGCACTAAACGTTCTACAAGGAAACAAATCCAGTACTTATTATTAATGCCTACCCCTCCAGACATGTCTAAAGGTCAGTTCCCTGTGCTTTCTCCTATTAACCTGGTGAACATGGGCATCCTGAGGGAATGTAGCGCAACTGCCTCATGTACACAGACAACCCTTTCCTCTTACTTCCCGACACTCAGACTTGTGAGAGATGCACTTATACATCCAAATTGGAAGCCATGCACTCTGCAGCCAAGACCGAAATAGCTGGTCAAGAGGAGAAGGTCAACACTTGCACGACATCACATGGAGCACATAGCCCTCCAGAACGCACACCAGCACTTCCTTCACATAAAAAACACAAACCACACCCCCACTTTCATGAAGGCTGTCAATAAAAATCTACCCAAACAGCAGAGACCTCCAAGGCGGAAACGCACTCCACCACCACAACACAACACTAATCACGAGACACATAACTCTCCTAAACAGTGTGCCACTCAACCAAAGCCCTTAAGGCAAAACAGCATGCCCAACACACTAGTCATAGGTGACTCGATAGTGAGGCACACTGATGTCCCACTCACTAGGATGAATAAGGAGAAAGTATCTGTCAGCTGCCTGTCAGGTGCCAGGATCCGCCACATAATGCATGCACTCAGGTCCCTCAACAACAGGTACAAATATGACTCAGTCATTGTACATGTGGGTGTGAATGACCTGAGACATACCTCCCTGGACTACATGAAAAGAGACACGGAGGAACTCTCGGATTATGTAGCCCAGGCGGGTATGACCCTAGCCCTGAGCAGCATCCTAACAGTGCAAGCAGAAAATTATTGATTTCAACAATTGGCTATGTTTCTGGTGTCAGTCTAAGGGGATCCATTATCTGTCTGCTTGGGATGACATAATTGACAGACCTCAATGCTTTGCCAGAGATGGCCTGCATCTGTCATCCCTGGGTTTCCGGATACTGGCCAAGACTCTTGCCACCCCTATAGTACCTTTTTAGGCAGTGTTCCAAAGACCAAATTACCACCATAATAGCTACAAACAAATGCAATCTGAGGGTCATGCTGTTCAACGCTAGAAGTCTAAATCTCAAAATGCACTTGCTCGAAGCACTCCTTAAAATGGAGAACATCGACATTTGTGCTGTAACAGAGACCTGGTTCAAGGCAACAGAAAGCACCCCATACACTACCAGGCTACAACTCTTTCCACAACTTTCGGCCCCAAAACTTGGACCGAAGCTCCAAAGCCGGTGGTGTTTCCATATTCATAAAGGATGCGCACACCTCCAGACTAGTAGGCCAACATAATGCGTCAGAGATACTTCAGGTGCAGCTGACATTAGGTAAGACAGCGATTCAGGTTGTAGCCTGCTATAGGTCCCCAACCATGTCCCAAGACTCACACTCCACATTCCTAAGCACCCTGGAGAATATTAGGGTCTAGCCTAACACTCTCATACTAGGTAACTTCAACTACCCCTCCATTATCTGGGAAAACTGCTCATGTACCAATACACTTGCTCAATGTTTCCCGGAGTTCATTAATTCCAGTGCTCTGGACCAGCTTGTTCTTACCCGCGCTAGTGGTAGCTACATCCTTGACCTAGTCATTACTAACATGGATGACCATTGCTCTACACCAATAGTCAATTCCTCCCTGGTTATATCCGACCACAAACTAATCACCTTGGAAATCCACATCCCTCCCACCCCCTCTAGGAACGGTAACCACCATGAAAAACTTCTCCAAAGCTAATTTTGGGCTCCTAAAAACAGAGGTGGCCAACTTCACTGCACCTATGCAAATGGAGAATAGTTGGATGACTGCCGAATCATACACCAATGCACTGTACGAACAGGTACACAAATGCATGGATCTCACCATACCCACTAGAACCAAGACGCTCTACTCCAAAAAAGAGGAAGCCAATCTAGTGGTCCCCTGCCATAAACAAACTCTACAACAGAAGGAGGAAACTGATGTGGAATAAGGTGAAGTCCCAAGACTGGAAAAACTCCCTTATCAGCCTCAACAAAAAGTTGACATCCCTCATCAAATCCTCTAAAACTAGCTATGAAAACAGAATTGCAGCAGATAGTAAAGACAACCACAAGGCCTTCTATATTTATGCAAAGAATCTCCATGGCAATACACAGATATGCTCTGAGCTACTGCACAATGGTACCTCCTACACTGAGCACACAGATATTGCCAATATACTGGCTTGACAGATGCAGTGCCAACCCCTCCCCCCAAAGGACCAATCACAATGCCAGTAGATTGCCAGGCACCCAGTATTACTGCTGCACAGATTAAAACAGCACTGTCTAAGGCCAAGATTACAGCTTCTATGGGACCTGACAATATCCCTGGCTGTGTTCTACATGAACTACAGAGTGAACTGCCACCACACCTGTGTGCCCTTTTCAATCACAGCCTCACCTCAGCCTTTGTCCCTGCCGAATGCTGCACTGCTACAGTCATTCCTCTCCACAGAGGAGGAGCGACTTCAGACCCTGGGAACTATCGGCCATTAGCCTGACGAATCTGATATGCAAAGCTATGGAACGCATCATCATGGACCTAATAAACAAGGAATATAGGGAATCTCCAAACACTGGATCCCACACAGTTTGGTTTTGTGAAGGTTAGATAATGCCTGCTCAAATTGGTCGACTTCTTTAAGTCAGTCACCAGAGCTGTGGATGAAGGCAAGGTGGTTCATACAGCCTATCTTGATCTGGCCAAGCCTTTTGATACCATTCCCCACTCAGGAGTCATAGAAAAACTCACTTAGCTAGGCATCATCCCCTATATCACTAGGTGGGTTGCAAACTGGCTCACAGATAGAACCCACATTGTGAAAGTAGCTGACTCTAAGTCAGACTGACGACTAGTCACGAATGGAGTCCCACAGGGTTTGGTAGTGGGTCCTCTCCTGTTTATCTACTTCTCTGAAGTCCAGGCTGACAAGAAGGCACTCTGGCAAACAAAGTTCGCAGACGATTGCAAGCTGAGAGCTATTATTAACTCCCCAAGTGATGTTGCCATCCTACAGAATGGCCTCACTGAGACCAATGACTGGTGTCAGAACCATGACCTTAAGCTCAGTGCCAAAAAGTGTGTTGTCATCCCCTTTGGAAAACCCGGTTTCCATGAATTACCACATTGATGGTAGTCCACTGAACACAGAAGGTGTTATAAGAGATCTGGGAACACAGGTTGACAGCAACCTCTCTTTTGATCACCACATTGCCACTGTGGTCAGAAAGTCCTTGTATGTGGCACATCTCATTACTAAGGGTTTTGCATCCAGGAAGAAAGAGGTCATTCTCTCCCTCTACTCTTCCCTTATTAAGCCAATCATCTAGTACAATGCCCCATTTGGTATGTACCTCACTAGACATCTGGAACAACTGGAGAGGCTGCAGAAGTACCTCACAAAGAGGATCCTAGGCCTTAAACACTTGTCCTATATGGACAGACTCAAAAAACTCCAACTATTCTCCATCTCATATCACCTAATTAGAGGCTATCTCTGCTTGACTTACAAAGCCATGTCTGACCCAGCTCTGTTAGAAATGCTACATCTAAAGAAATCCCAATCCCTCCGCACCACATGCTGCAGAGATCTCAACCTCATTACCACAATAAACAGAACGTATTGGGAGGGACAAGTTCATAACCCACAGACTGCCCATGGTATGGAATAGATTTCCCATACATGTCAAGCAGAGCACCTTGCTGACCCTCTTCAAGAGAAATCGTGATGCATGGATGGGAAATAGAAAATTCACCCTGGGATAACTCCACTGGCTCTACTCAACAAAGGCACTGGGAACTAAGGTTGGGTGGCACAGTCAGGCTAATCCTATGGCTAAGGCTGTAAAGGTCCCAGTGCCATCAGCCTAGTACACACCTATGAAGATCTGGCAGGTTTTGTCTAACAGTATTTTAAAGGAGGGGGAGCACCAACATCCTGGAAGAAAGCCAGCTTCATATAGACACATTTCAATTTTAAACCATGATTAGAAAATGTTTGTCTATACTAGCTAAAAGAAGAGACATTTGTTGCCAAAGTTAATAGATATGGATCAGTTTTGGTTTTGTGGAGGGGAGGCAAATATTTGACAACAGTAATAGAACAGTGATAATCCAGAGGGCAGCATGATCTATGAAAATGCCACTGTTACCAATGGGTCTTGAGGCAGAGAAAGCATTCAACAGAGTAAGCTAGGTTTTTGAGTAGGGCAACGAAAGCATTTGCATTCCCTGATATGATAATAAGGTTAATTAGAAGGATATATGAGGTACTGAAGGCAAAAATTAAAATGGTAGAGTTCATCTCTGATATGTTTTGCACCCATACCAACCTTTCTGTGTGGCCCCAGGCCTTCACAGTTAGTATGCGGAAAAGCAACTAGCTCTGCAGCTGGAGTAACCACACAACCCTGATCAAATGTGTCACCCTCAACTTGTGCTATGTCAGTGGTTTCTGTGTCAAGAGTATGGGTAGGCATATTGACTGTGTCCGAAGTATGGGCATGGGATGTGGTAGTTACAACCCCAATGTCAAACCTCTGCACCCCCAGACTGTGCCTGTTTATTGACGCTATCATCAACAGAGGCTACCAGTACTCTCACATCAGATGGTATAAATTCCACAGTGCCACTGTCAGGATCACCTGTGATAACAAGCAATAAACACAACAAACAGAAAAAGAGAAAATAAAATTTATCACATATTTTCCGTATATGAATGGTATGATACAGATGCTAAAGCAACACAGATTTTGCTGTCATATAGACCTGTATCTACCTTATATACAGTAATAACAATAACCAAGTGTGTGCTTACCATATGCAGGTGGGCTGGCGGCCTCCAATCCAGATGTGCCTGTATGTAAAGAAGGGAAAAGAAAGAAAGAAGGCTGATAAGTGTCACAGTTCAAATGAAGCAAGAAAAAGAGAACAATCTCTTTCACTAGTGCTGATTAAAATGTTCTCATACAAAAATGTACAGCTGGATCCCTCCACAAACACCCCCCCCCTGTTTCTCTATGACTGTGTCATTCGTCTGACTCTCAGATATTGCTGTCTCTCTCTCTCTGCATATATCAGACATCTAAGATATATGTATATAAAAATATAAGATTGATACTTTCATTTTGCATACCTGGAAGGGCTGCTTGTGACTATCTTGGTCTATCATCCATATCTGCATCAGTGTCAAGGATTCTGTGATAACCCTCTGCCAAGCTATGTGGATCTTTGATGATGGACAGGAACTCCTCTGTTTCAGTTAGTTGTGGTTCGATAGCAGGACCACCTTCCACAGCCACCTGTTCTTGGGGAACTGCAGCCGTCCTACAACAGGCAAAGGTTATTGTATCAGTTGCATGATGTCATATCTGAAAGCAAGTTCTCCCATGGCCTCCTACAACATTGATGTAGTTGACCACTTGTTGCCATATACTGTCTTGGGCAGATTGGTCACCTGTACCTATCCCTAACAGAAAAGCTCCATGGCAACATAAGGCCTGGATAATGACATCATTTTCTGCATCAGCATATGGTGGCTTGTAGGGTACTGATTTCTACTTGGGTGTCATATTCCTATATGAGATGAAACAGAAAACAGACACATAAGGTATGCAATACACAGAGAGGACAGCTGTGAACTCTGATATAAGTATAAATCCATGCATCTGTCATGTATACAACAGTTTAAAAGTTAATACCAACTATGGCTACACACAAGTTAGGACAGCCCCTCTAAAACAAATTCTAAATCAGGTATCAACAGCAATCTATAACTGTTCATGTTAGGTAGTCCAATCTCACCTTCATTTTTACATATGGGTTCGGAGCCAATCCTCGGCTCCAACTCTGCCGATTTTCAAGCTTGAGGACTTCTGGTTGGCTCGTGGCTAAGTAGGTATCCCATGGTGCACCAGTGCAATCCCCAGATCTTGTTTGCCACGTTGACGAGTTTGGATGTGCTTCTCTTGGCTCTGGCTAAGTCTTTTGCATTTTTTCATTAACTAGTGGTTTTTGCATATTTACTGGAGTGTGTATGTATGTGTGTGTGTATATATATATATATATATATATATATATATATATATATATATATATATATATATATATAGGGCTTTACCTTAATTGTCTTGTGTGACCTTAGTAGTAGTATGCTGTGTGCCAGTAGTTAGGTGCAGTTGTGCTTTATTGCCTAGATCGTTAGTTTTGGCAGTTTCACTGTTCTTGATCAATAGGGGCTCCTATTGATTAATTTACTGTTAATCAGTTATTGTTAACTGGTGGTCTTTGGCGGGGATCCGCTAAAGTCTTAATCACTATTGCAGTTGCAATTTTTTTCCTACTTTATTGAACGTGTGTGTGTGTGTGTGTGTGTGTGTGTGTGTGTGTGTGTGTGTGTGTGTGTGTGTGTGGTGTTGTATACTTGGTCTGTTTGACTTAGAAGATCCAGCTCTTTCACGGGGCTAGGCCCGTTTCACTTAGAGGACCTAGTCCTCGTGTTACTACTTCATTGTAATTTTATTTGGAAGTTTTCCTGTGTGACTGAATCTCTGTCTGTTTGTTTTAGTTGAAAGACCAAGTTTCTCTTACACCAGGCTAGGCCCGTTTAACTTAGAGGACCTAGTCATCGTGTAATTCTTCTGCAGGGCTAGGCCCGTTTTAGTTAGAGGACCTAGTCCTCAGTTATTCTCTTTCTCTTTTCTCCTCTGGTTTGCTTGTGTGTTTGCAATGTCTAAGGATAGCAAGGAGCACAAACCCTCTGGGTTCAAAAAATGTATGAAGTGCTCCCAGAAAATGTCTCTGACGGATGGCCACAGTAGCTGTGTCTACTGCTTGGGAGCCATCCATTTGCAGGAATCATGTTTTGTTCTGTCATGCTTTCTCTCCTAGAGTGTTGCAGGAGTGAAAGAACAAACTGATACTCAGGGGTCTTCTAAGCCAACCTTCGAGGAAGCCTTATCTGGTTCATCGGCTTCTTCGTCTAAGTCTTCAAAGTCAAGATCTGACTCAAAATCAAAAGGTTCAAAAAGGCCTTCTCTGGCACCAGCTGGTGCTTCGGAGCCGCCTTCCAAATTAACAAAATCTGTCTCCTCAACTCCTCAGTCTTTGGAGCCGAAGGAGAGCACCATGGTTTCAGAGTCGGTCACAGGTGCTTCGGTGCCGACTGCTGAACCTTTGGAAATAGTTGACTCTTCTGCTCGGAGCCGGTCTGTAGAGTCCTTATCGGTCTTCTTGCTGATCAAATCTCCAGTGCCTGCTAGGTCGAGATCCCCAACGTTATCTTCCAGGAGTCTTTTGGAAGAAGATGTGGAGAGGGTAGTACAGACACTCCTGAAGTCGTCTGCTCTGCCTAAATTTTTGTTGGCTCCGACCCATTCAGCTCCGGAGCCACTCTAACTAGTTTTGCCCTCATCTGTGATTCTTCCTCCGAGCCATGTTGGCTTTTTGGAGCCGGAGTGCTTGTTACCAATGGAGGAACCCTCGAGTTCAGCTCTGACATGCTCTGCTCCGTCCATCGTGTCCAGGGACCGAAGCTCTTCTGTCGGCACCGATGGGGAGGGTTTGAATCGATCTTTGTCGGTTCCGAGCCTTCCTCTCGGTGTTTCCGCCAGGGTGAGCTCGGACCCTGCATCAATCCCCTTGCCATAATTAACAACCCCTTGTCCTCCGGGCGGTGTGCGGTCCCATTTCAGCCTTGTGCTTGAGTTACAGGTTGTCCCCTATCAGCAACCTATTTAATGGAATCCAAATAGAACAGGAGGGAATATCCAACAAGAAAGCCCTACATGAACTACCTAGTCTCTCCTTGCTCAGCCTCACAGTGTAGGTGTCAGCCTACAGTTATTTTAGGTATTTAACTGAAAATTGTGAGTGCTTTAAAAGTTGTACTAATTGTAGGGCCAGCACACCCACGGACCTACCCCATAAGCCATCTATTATTATCCTACTTTCCCCTCCTTTATCTCCTATACTACTGAATCTAACGTAATTCCTATATATTCCACTAGAGACCTCAAGGCATGCAAAGCTGTTTCTTACTGCCAGCCTAACTCCTCTAACCATGCAAACTAGCCTCTCTCTGTTATTCCTGTTAGTTCTCTTATTTTAGGTAATTACCCCCCACCCCATGAATGATTTTAAAAGGAATGAACCTTGTTAGCCTTAAACATAAATAAACCAGACAGCTTATTCTACTATCACTTACTACTCCTGTTATAGAACTACTCAATTAACTCTCTAAACAACCTTACTTTTCCTGCCATAGTACTCTTATTTTTACCTCTTCCCATACACATCTATACTAACTGCTCACCCTCTTATGTCTTAGGTTAAGTAAATAAAGAAAGTGCCTCTTACCTACTCAAAGCTGTAGAACACAGTCTCACTGTATAACTGATTGCCCCTCAGCCTCTCTCAGTTGTGATCCGCTCCGTTCACCCTGTGGGCTCACTCCTCTCCCCAGCCCTACCCCAAATCTCACCCACCCCCCAGGGGTCCTGATCTTATACTTCTTCAACCACACCCTCTCTCCCATCCAACCAATCCCATTCACCATCCTTCTCACAAAATTAACCACACCCATACATTCTTTCTTCTATCAGTTACAATAACCCAATACTTATAGTATTTTACTATATCCCTTTCCTTCCAACTATCAAGTATTAGTTCCCTTTCTCAACGCTCTCCTTATACAATACCACCTTTTTAAATTTTAGACTTAACTCCTAAAACTTCTTTTACTTAATCTCAATCAAGATGCCTTTAGTAGTCAAAACTAAAATAGCCAAATCAATACTCATAGCTTTAATTCCAATTGCCCTCACCTCTACCTCTTCACCTCCTTTGAAAAACTGTACTATTACCAGTTTAACTACTCTCCAAAACAAACAGCAATACATACTCCCTAATATTCAAACTAACATCATCTCCATTCCCAACTATCTACTACCTAAATACCATAGACTCTCCCACATTAAATACAATAAACCCACAGCAAAGAAAATACAATATCAAACCAACTTTACTAATACTTTTACAATTAAACTAAATAATCCCTCCTTAAAAGACGGTGACATCCACCCTAACCCTGGCCCTACCAATCCTGCTACCCTAATAACCCACCCTAAACTCCCTAACTCTTTCCTAATAGGACACCTAAATATCCGCAGTATTAATAACAAAGTAGCCCATCTCCACGCCCTTCTAGATATTCACTGCTTTGACATATTCTGCCTGACAGAAACGTGGTTAAAACCAGACATCAAAGACAATGAAATCATTCCCCAAGGATATAATATACTAAGACAAGACTGGATAAAAAGCAAGGGTGGGGGAGTAGCAGTTCTATTTAAAGACGGACTTCAAATCTCCTCTATACCATATCACCCACCCCAGCATAGTAAGGCAGAAGTCCTTATCACCAGATTTCAAATCAACCAAAATAAATCCTTATATATCATCTGCATCTGCATACCCCCCGGTAATAATATCAGTACTATAGAGGATATTCTAAGCTGGGTGTCCTCAACTTACCTCCAAGAAACAATAATACTTGGTGATTTTAATACCGACTGGAAAGTTGTTAATGCTGATAATCCTAGCTCCCATATTAACCTTCATGGCTTTAGTCAAACTATCACCTCCACAGCTAGAATCAATAAACCAAACAAGAAAGAGAGCACCTTAGACTGGACACTTATAAATAAACAGAAACCAGCTTAAAAGGTTGGAACTCTGCCAGACGATGTAAGCGATCATACTTTGACTTACATCCTAAGACAAAAAAATTCTCTCTCTAACCCCCCCCCCCCACATATATGATTGCACGTACCAACAAACACTTTAACCCAGTATTATTCCAAAATGAACTCAGAGCCTGTGATTGGAACCCTTTAAAAACTCTACCACTTGAAGAAGCTGTTAAATGCCTAAACTCTAAATTCTTATCGATCCTTGACAAGCACGCACCCAAACGGTCCATTAGAATGAAGTCCAAACCAGCCCCCTGGCTTTCTAAAGAAACCAGACAGAAAATTTTACTTAGGAACAAGTCTTGGGCTAAATGGAGAGCTAACAAAAATATCTCAGATCAACAAATTTTTAGGCAGTTGAGAAATAGTACAAAAAAAGCAATACTTACAGACAAAAAGAACTACTACTGTAAACTACAGCAAAATCACCAAAACAATCCCCAGCAGTTCCGGTCTAGTATAAATAAACTGCTGTTCCCAGGCCACTCGCGTACACCTACCCCATCTCAGGCCAAACCAAATACCCCCCACCAAACTGCCAATACCTTTAATACCTTCTTCACAGAAACCATACAATCACTAGCCAGTCAACTAATCCCTGACAACTCAGGCCCTCCCACCACCATACCTGGTACTCTACCAACGTTCCATATGCAACCTGTCTCAACCACTCTCATCTACAAACTCATCCAAAAACTTAAACTTTGTACTCCTTCTGCTGACCTGTACCATCTGAATACCTGCAAAAAGCAGCCAAAGTAATTTCTTATCCTGTATCCATCCTCATAAATAGAACCATTAAAGAAGGAATCATCCCAGACATCTGGAAAATCTCCCACATTATCCCTCTACACAAAGGGGGTAGCTCAAATGATTACTCTAACTACCGGCCAATAGCTCTTCTATCACCCTCCACTAAAATTATGGAAAAATGCATTCACCAACAACTATTAAACCATTTATCTCAACATAACATAATAGCAAACTGCCAACATGGCTTTAGGCCATCCCATAGCACCACAACTGCCCTACTATCCTTTACAGAAGCCATCAATAGAAATCGTAATAAAACAACCTGTCATCTGCACTCTTTATTGACCTCTCAAAAGCTTTTGACATGGTTAACCATGCCCTTCTTATCAACATTCTTGAATCCCTTTCTCTTGATTGTCAGGCATTTCAATGGTTCAAGTCCTACCTTACCAATAGGCAGTTCTCTGGCAAAATCATTTATCATCCCTTCTGCCAGTCACCCTCGGAGTCCCTCAGGGCTCTATTCTAGGTCCACTTCTTTTCTCACTGTTTATCAGTGACCTCCATGTAACTGTTCCACAAGCCACCTGCATTCAGTATGCAGATGATTCTACACTAGTATGCTCAGCAAACTCCCCATCAGATCTACATTCTCTAACTCAGAATGTATTTAAAATAGTTGAAACACGGTTCACAAAACATTGCCTCCTCAATGCTAAAAAAACTAAGCTCCTTCTCTTTACACCCACCAGTAAGTCCTCCCCCATAGATTTCTCTGTAATCTCCAATAGTGGCACAATTATATTCCCCGACTCTACCACTAAATTGTTAGGAATTACTATTGACAATAACCTTACATTTGACAGCCACAAAAATAACACCATAAAAACTGTCAACAGAAAAATAGGCCCCTTATATAGAATTAAACCTTTCCTAACTCCAATAGCCAGAACTAAGATTGCACACTCCCATTTAATTTCAACTCTTCTGTACGCCTCACCCATATATACTAACCTAAAGAAAAATAATCCTATCAAACTAATTCCTATAATAACCTCGCCAGATTTGCCACCGGCAATCCCTTTAGAACTCGCCACTGTCTGAATCTAATGCAGCTAGGCTGTCTTGAATTTCAAAACCAACTGAAAGTCTCCCAACTCACCATTGCCCACAAGATATTTTATCAACCTAACAGCACTCCTATACTCTCCAATCTCATAATCCCCTACAAAAATCTAAATTCTCTTCGCTCTTCCAGCAAACTTCTTGCTAGCATAAGCAAGTCTAACAACATGGTTGGAGTTTCTCTGTTTTCCAACTCGGTGGGAAAAAACTGGAACCTACTGCCAAATGAACTAACTTTACTTTCTTCACTGCCTCTCTTTAAACAAAACCTCAAAACACACTGGTTATGCTCCTGCAGCAACCCTGATTAACCTTCAGCTTCACTACTGATATTTTCTCCTCCTGAACCTCAATTCTAATTTGCATTCCTTGGAAGCAGGATTGAAACTGCTGAACAAAATTTCAACATACTGATGTAATCTATCCTGCTTTATGCTCTGAAAGTCTCTATCCGGTTTGATGCTCTGATAGTCCACATGAATCACACTGTATAATAAATTATACTATAAATATGGTCACCTTTACTATTATAAATACCTACTTTATCTTATTACTTTCTGTATTTTTAGTATTCTTATTACTTCCTGTATTTTTAGTAATCTTTTTATTGTAAGCCTTTCATTTACTATGTAATAATACTGATTTTTAATTTTTAAACTTTTAAGTTAAATTTTTAGTTGTTGCTAATGGAGCTTTTCTCCCCGGGCCTCTACTGAAAATGGAAATATATCCAGTTGGACTAGCCCGGTTAAGAAATGTAAAATAAATAAATAAATCTATCTCGGAGCCGATGGCTCGTCCTCTGATGTCTCCTTTGTGGACATTCTAGAGATCCTTAAACAGAAGTGCGACTGGCCCACTGTCAGCCCTTCTGATGAGGAGTCGGTATACCTGAAGGCTTCGGGTCTCAACCCTCTGCCTCTTGGGTGTCTCCACCTTTCGACGAGCTAATGGATCTGGTTAGTCGGAAGGTGTGGTATACTCCCGATGCTGTGGAGCCAGTTACTAGAAGACCAAATAAGTTCTTGTCTGCCCCTCCTGGAAAAGAGTTCTTGTCTAAGGGCATTCCCATAGATGCCATGGTGGTAGCGGTGGCCACGAAGGAGGAGTTGGAGACTTCTTCCTCTGTTCATCCTCCAAACAATGAGTCTCAACAGATGGACAGATTTGGGGAGCATGTATTTAGTTCAGCGGATTTCACACTTCGATCTCTGAACTATCTTACCCATTTCACGAGGTTGCAGAAGGATCTCCTCAAGGAGTTAGGAGATTCCATACAGGGTGCTTGTCCTGAGGGAGTCCCTGATAGGATCTCTGCTCAGTTGTCCACCCTAAATTCGGTAGTTAACTCCTCCATGTGGCTTCTCTCCCATGCGGCTGATGGAGCGAGCAGAGCAGCGAGTTCAGGAGTTGCCCTTAGGCGCACCACTCCTGGATGTGCTTGTGTAACTTTGCGGAGTCTTTTAAGTCCACCTTCACCAACGCCCCATTTGATGGTTCCTCCTTGTTTGGTCCCAAGGTGAAAGAAACACTCACTCGGTGTGAGCAGGAAGGAAAGACTCTCTCTGCCGTGGGAGTCCGTTTTACCGTTCCCTCTCGACCATACCCCAAAGATCAAAAGGGAGGTAAAATGTGGTTCAAAAAGTCTCAGAGGGCCTTTCCGGACACAAAGATTGAATCCTCCTTCAGAGGCAGAGGAGGAGGAAATGGTAGATGTCGCCCTAGAGGCAGGGGCGGTCTGCAATACCAGCAAGGCCATGATTCCTTTCCAGGGCAGCCTTATCAGTGCTGGGGTTGCAGCTCTTTGTATTCAGAAGCCTGGCTAAATATAACCCAAGACAAGTGGGTACAAAGAGTTGTTACCAGAGGCTATATCATACCCTTTTTCCTTCCATCGGTTGTTCCCAGAAAGATCCCAGATGTTCCACCCAATCACAGGGATCAGGCAACTGTGGAGATCAACAAGTTGCTCTCAAAAAGAGTCATCCAGCCCGTCCCAGCAGACCAGACAGGATCCGGAACTTACTCCAGGTTCTTTTTAGTCCCAGCAGACCAGACAGGATCCGGAACTTACTCCAGGTTCTTTTTAGTCCCAAAATGAACCGGAGACTGGAGGCCAATATTGGACCTCAGCAGATTAAACAAATCCGTGAAAAAGGACAAGTTTCAGATGGTCACACTGCAGTCGATACTCCGGTTGTTAGGGAAAGACTATTGGATGTGCTCTCTGGATCTCCAAGACGCCTACTACCATATAAAAATGGACAAGGCGTCAAGGAGGTATCTGCACTTCTGGCTGGGAGCCAGCCATGATCAGTTTCGTGCTCTGCCCTGTGGTCTCAACACAGCCCCCAAGGTGTTCACCAAATGCATGGCAGTAGTGACAGCTCACCTGAGACGTCAGGGATTCCAGGTGTTTCCGTATTTGGACGACTGGCTCCTGACCGCCCCCACCAGGCATCTACTCCCCCAAAACAGGGACGCCACCATTCAGCTTTGTGCTCAACTAGGGATCTCCATAAACTGGGAAAAATCTGCATTACTGCCCTCGCAATCTGTGATTTTATAGGTGCAGAGGCAGACACAGTGGATATGACAGTTCGTCTTCCCGCCAAAAGAGCACAAAACCTCATCTCACAAGTTCAGCATCTTCTTCCGCTTT
The DNA here is from genome assembly GCF_019279795.1 of Protopterus annectens. Classification (NCBI taxonomy): domain Eukaryota; kingdom Metazoa; phylum Chordata; order Ceratodontiformes; family Protopteridae; genus Protopterus; species Protopterus annectens. The sequence continues at coordinate 421,008,775 of NC_056749.1, forward strand.
GGAAAATCAAAGCAAAATGGGTTCTTCAATGTCTTGGAATGATGACCTCAACCATTCTGTTAATACCTTTAGCCAGGTTGCACATGAGAATCCTTCAATGGCTCCTGTTCTCCCAGTGGTCATTCCAATATCTACTGCTGAGTCAACCTATTCTGCTGACAGAATCATGCAAAAAGGACCTTCATTGGTGGATAGCCCCCAACAACTTGTTCACGGGAGCTCCCTTTGTGCCTGCCCAACCTGTTGCCACTGTGACCACGGATGCCTCAAAGGTCGGGTGGGGGGGCATTATCTTGGCAGGACTGTCCATGGCACATGGCAAGAACACGAGGCTCATCTCCATATCAACGTTCTGGAGATGAGAGCGGTGCTTCTGGCGTTGCAAGCACTTCAGGACCTTCTTTCTCCAGGGATGATTGCGATACAATCGGACAACATGTCGATTGTGTGGTATGTCAACAAACAGGGCAGTACCAGATCTTACCCACTCTGTCAAGAGGCCATGCGAGTTTGGGAATGGGCGATTTCTTCCCAGTGCTTTCTAGTAGCAATGCACATTCTGCAGACAACCAGCGTGATAGCCGACAAGCTGAGCCAGGCAATCTTAACTGCCTCATGAGTGGTCTCTGAAAAAGGAAATATTGGAACAGATTTTCCGAAAATGGGGACAACCTTGCTGCGACCTTTTGTCAGTCCAATCAATGCCAAGTGCAGCTGTTATTTTTCCCTAATTCCCCCTCCGGGGGAAACACCCAGAGACGGTCTGGTCCACGATTGGCCCATGAGACTTCTATATGTCTTTCCTCCATTCCTTCTTATCCCCAAAGTGATACAGAAAGCCAGCCGACTGGGAAGCAAGTTGATTCTCATTGCTCCTTACTGGCCTTGTCAGGTCTGGTTCCTCTTCCTCGAGCCTCTTCTCCTAGATGATCCTTGGATTCTGGACCCAGTTCCAGATCTATTGACCCACATGTTGGGTTCGCTACACCCCTCTCTCCCCACCCTCAAATTGACAGCTTGGCTGCTCCAGTTCCATATCTAGTCAGGCTTCATGATGTTTCGTCATCAGTGTCCCATATTCTTTTATCCTCGCAGAAACCCTCAACCAGAAGGCTGCATGACAGTAAATGGAAAAGGTTCTCTATTTGAGCACAGAAAATGAAAGTGGATCCTTACACCGCTCCTGTTCCTGTGATTCGGGAATTCCTTTCGGAGCTTTTTCAGCAGGGATCTGCCATGGCCAACATCAAAGTACAATTGGCGGTGATCTCACATTTTTATTTAGGGTCTCCAAATGTCAACCTTATGTCTCATTAGCTATGCAAGACTTTCTTGAGAGGAGCCACTTTACTGAGACCACCATTACAAGAACTTGTGGCTTCTTGAGACTTAAATTTTGTGTTGCCCAAACTTAACATCCCCTCCCTTTGAACCGTCTCATTCATCTTCCTTAAAATATTTGTCTTGGAAGACTGTGTTTTTAGTAGCTATTACATCAGCCAGACGTGTTTCTGAGCTACAAGCCCTGTCTATTAAGCCACCTTATTTAGTCTTTCATAAAGACAGGGTTTCTTTACATACCAGTCCTTCATTTGTTCCCAAAGTTTGTTCTTCTGCCACATTGAATAAGTCCATTGAGCTTCCAGTTTTCTTTCCCAATCATAGCAATGCAGTCGAATATCGTTTCCACAAGCTGAATGTTCACAGACAGCTACGTTTTTATTTGCAACAGACCAAAGAATTTCGGACGTTGGACCAGTTGTTTGTTTCTTTTTCCGATTCCAGATTGGGCTTGCCAGTTTCTAAGGTGACATTGTCTAACTGGATTTCTAGTTGCATAGCTTTCATCTACAGTTCGGAGGGCAGATCTTTACCCCACAGGATCAATGCTCACCCTACCAGGTCTCTGTCTACCTCTGCAGCCTTTCAAGCTGGGTACCAATTGATCATAGTGAAGAAAAAGGCAAACTGGTTCCAACACAGCACTCTTTAATAGCAACACAACAAGGTAAGCGCTTTCATGGATTACATCTGCTTCCTCAGACCAAAATATACTCAAGTCACATCTTTAAACATTTTAGCAGCCAATGAGGCACACTAATCACTGAACCAATTTAACACATTCAGTGCCTTGTATAAGCAGTGAAGAAACTAACATCAGTGTGTAAATCAGCAACACTATAAAACATACATTGCAGCTCAAAAATTGCTAAGTACATAATTAAAACTGACTCTGGTCTATCACATAAACATAAATATAAATTCTAAAATGTATCAACTTTTAAATATACTAATATATATATATATATATATATATATATATATGTGTGTGTGTATATATATATATATATATATATATATATATATATATATATATATATATATATATATATATATATACACACACACACACACACACACACACACACATATAATAAAATCTGTCTAAAAATATGTATATAAAACTGGTCAATCTTGTGGACATATAAAATAAAAACCATAGCAAAGATATATATATAAGAAACCAAGGACATAAGCCTGGTACTACTAAGTCAATGTTTCAGTGCTCTAGCTTTTAAAAAGGGCTTCAGAGACACCTTTCTATTGAGACCTGGTGGTTTGTCAGCTTGATAACGTATAATCCACTTCTGTTAAACTGATTCTGTCTTATTATTGATGTCACCACCTCTAATACTATCGTGTATGACTTCTAGAACAAAAAATTTAAACTTATGTGCAGCGCCTTCTTTTGCAACATGCATGGCCAACGCACTTGTTTCCTTAGCATTCCTAATGTCTCTTAGGTGTTCTAAAATTCTCTCCTTGAAGGCTCTATTTGTTTTGCCTATATAGAATGAAAAACAGATAATGCAGAAACAAAAATATACAACGTGCTTGGTATGGCAATCAGCATATAAAGTGGTGCTAATCTCAAAGCCTAAATGTGGATGTACAGAAGTGCCCCCCCCCCCATATATACACACACAAGCCATACATCTCCTGCATGGGTACGTACCCATTCTATCTGATTGTACAGCATTCTGTCCACCCTTGGATTTGTAACATAACTGGTTCTTAAGAGATTTGTTATTCCTGAAAGTAAAACTGGGTTGGCGACCTATAACATCTTTGAGTCCAGGATCAGTCAAGAGAATATCCCAATTGTTCTTAATAACATCACATACCATGCACACATTGCTAGCAAATGTTAGTGGCATCCTAACCCCTACAGTACTACTGGTGATAATGTTAGATGGAGAATCAACAGCTCTACCGACATTTGGGCATTTTGGGGGAACATTCTCAAAATAAGGTCTACATCTTCTATTTCTCTCCACCCAAGCTGCACTAATCTGAGGGTCAATGGCAGTGGGCTTATATCCCCTCTCAATAAATTCCTCTTTTAATTTGGTTAGTGCAAGAGTTAGCTGTGTATCATCACTATGGAGACACATCATGAGATAAATCTGCCCTTTTAAAACATTAAATTTTGTGTGATTGGGATGCATACTGCTGTTGTGGAGTATGTTATTCCTCCTAACGTCCTTCCTATTTATTGTAGTGGAAACAGATGGCAGGGCATTTTTCCTCATTTTCACATCTAAAAAAATCAATCTCTTCTGATGAATATGTATACACAAATCTCAAAAAGTCATTCAATCCATTGAGGTACTGTAAAAATTGTACTAACTCCTCTTCTGTATCTTGCCATAGTAAAAAAATATCATCGACAAAACGTTTGAACCATTTTATCGAACTACAAAATCTATTATTGGAGAGAACAAACTTAGTCTCCCAATTCACAAGTGTTAGTTTGGCGTAGCTATTGGCACGAGCAGTGCCCATAGCCACACCAACCTTCTGTATATAATGGGAGTCATTGAAAATAAAAACATTATTCTCAAGAATAATCTCTAAGAGAGTACAAATGAGTTAAACTTTGCTAGTAATAAATCCATTGGCACATAATGTGTCTTCTTTCGGCTTTTCCCGGTTAGGGGTCACCACAGCGGAACTCCGGTCCGCTAATGATTAGCAGTTGATTTTTACGTACCGGCTTGCCAGGCCTGACGCACAACCTTCAACGAAGGTACGCCCATTCACGCACATCTCCACGCAGAAGACGCTCTAACTGAGAATCGAACCGGACAGCGTCTTACTGTGAGGCGACAATGCTACCGCAGCACCTGGCACAAAATATTTCTCTAATATTCTCAATCCCCCAACTATTGGGGATAACAGTGAAGAGAAGAGGCTACATCAAGTGTGACAAAAAAGCAATGACCAGATAAAACATCTAACTGATTGGTTATTCAGCTCTTGCAAAAAAACTTTAGTATCTCTAAGCACAGTATGACAACTGTCTAGCACAATCCGGAGATTTTTTTCAACAAAGATAGAAAGTGGCTCTGTTGCCCAGCCCCTGCTGGACACTATAGGACGCATGGGTGGATGGTGTAAATTCTTATGCATTTTCGGAAGGCCATAAACAACGGGTACTACCGGATGATCTATTTTGAAATAGTCAAACAGTTGTTCAGAGATTAGCCCTGTCATAAGCAGATCAAACACATAAAACTGTATTCTATCAATAATCCCTTTCAACATGGTACCTGTGATAGGGGAGTAGGTGTTCAAGTCACTTAACAGATCCAACATGCATCCAATGTACACATTTCTATCATGTATGACAATCCCACCCCCTTTGTCAGCTGGTCGTATTTCAATACTATTCATGCATTTCAATTCAAAAAGTGCTTTCCGCTCATTCACTGACAAATTAATAAAGCCTTTAGTGTGATTATCAGAGAACTTGTCCCTGATCTGTCACAAATATCTAGAAATAATTCAACAGTCGAATTTGTAGTAGGAACAAAAGTACTCGGTTTTCTAAAAACACCTTCAGTCATCATATTATCAGGAACCATACTTTTTAGTGTCAATGTCCTGTCAAACAGGCATAGATCTTTGAGTACATCAACAAGATCAACTTGTTCAGCTGGAACAAAGTTTAAACCTCTGTTTAGAACTGAGAGTTGTTCTTCAGTTAAAATAACAGAAGAGATGTTGTATACTAGACCTGTTTCTGCCTCTTTCCTGTCCTTATTACCTCCTCCTCGCTGTGCGGACGTCTCATTTTCGAGTTGGTATACCGATTCCTGGATTTCCCTCTGATCGGGAGTGGATCCGTAAAAAAGTAGAACGTACTACTGCAGGTGCAAGCAGATTCCTTGCTGCTTTAGCAGGACTATTGTGTACCATTGTCAGTGATTTAGGCCTAACAACGTTGTCAGTACCAGTAGTCCTTTTAGTAGTCAAAGCAGGAGCTGGCTCTTCTGTAACATAAATCCCCATTTGTAGCAGCCATGCTCGGTGAGAGGTAAACAAACAGTAGGAATAAAGTCAGAACAAACCTCTGAACTGATAAAAGAACCAATGTAGCAAACAGCAAAATAGTGAAGAAAAAGGCAAACTGTTTCCAACACAGCACTCTTTAATAGCAACACAACAAGGTTAGCGCTTTCATGGATTACATCCGCTTCCTCAGACCAAAATATTAAAACTCAAGTCACATCTTTAAACATTCTAGCAGCCAATGAGGCACACTAATCACTGAACCAATTTAACACATTCATTGCCTTGTCTAAGCAGTGAAGAAACTAACATCAGTGTGTAAATCCGCAACACTATAAAACATGCATTGCAGCTCAAAAATTGCTAATTGCATAATTAAAACTGACTCTGGTCTATCACATAAACATAAATATAAATTCTAAAATGTATCAACATTTAAATATACTAAAACATATATATATATATATATATATATATATATATATATATATATATATATAAAATCTGTCTAAAAATATGCATATAAAAGTGGTCAATCTTGTGGGCATATAAAATAAAAACCATAGCAAAGATATATATATATATATATATATATATATATATATATATATATATATGAAACCAAGGACATAAGCCTGGTACTACTTGGTCAATGTTTCAGTGCTCTAGCTTTTAAAAAGGGCTTCAGAGACACCTTACTATTGAGACCTGGTAGTTTGTCAGCTTGATAACGTATAATCCACTTCTGTTCCACTAATTCTGTCTTATTATTGATATCACCACGTCTAATATTATCGTGTATGACTTCTATTGATCAATTGATCATATCTGTGCAGCAGCTACGTGGGCTACCCCTCACACCTTCATTACTCATTATAAGTTGGATTTGGCTTCTAGGGGTAGAACATCCTTTGGCTCCACGGTGCTCAGGAGTATTTTCCAATGAGCCACCCAAGAATAAGGTGCTAGGGACGCTGTCCCATATGTAAAAATGAAGGTGAGATTGGACTACCTAACATAAAGAAGTTATGTACTCACCATAACGTTCCATGTTGATAGTCCATCTCACCCTTCATTTTTACCAACCTGCCCTCCTGCCCCCATCCTGGAAGATCTGGAGGTAATACTTTAAATTTCTTGGTTGGCAACCCTTTACTATTGGTTTGTTGGTTAGGGGTTTCTTTTCTGTTTCTAGCGAGCAGCAAACAAGATCTGGGGATTGCACTGGTGCACCATGGGATACCTGCTTAGCCACGAGCCAACCAGAAGTCTTCGAGCTTGAAAATCGGCTGAGTCGGAACCGAGGATCAGCTCCGAACCCATATGTAAAAATGAAGGGTGAGCTGGACTACCAACATGGAACGTTATGGTGAGTACATAACTTCTTTTTAATGCAGATAACACAAGTTTAACTGTTTAATATAATGAAGCACTAGCAATAAAAATTCAAAATATAACATTAGAAATATCACACAACTATTGTGTCATCTCCACTGCTGTGGATGGCAGTCTGATAGAAATCCACAAATTTAACATATATTTTTTGCTAACACAGGTAAAAATGTCAGACCTACCTGCAGAGTTATAACTCACTCATCTGTAATAACTGTGCAAACAGCAATTCAATTAAATTAAACCAAAAAAATGTATAGGTCATGTAATGTTCTGTAGTTTACTTTTTGTAATGCAGACATGGCTATGCCAAAAGAAAGGGATAAAGAAAAAAAACATTAAAATACAAAACTGCTTTTGAGAGGCCCATGCAATTCACCTTTTAATGTTGCCTTAAAAGCATTATGTAAGAAATAACAACATAACTTGATAATACAGCAGTGTAGAAAGTAGATAATTCTCTGAAAGTTGTGTTCATTTAATAGTATTGAGCTCTCTGGATCCAAACAGTCTCCCCTGTACAAAACAAGGGCATTATCTACACAGTTGCCTTTTATAAAGTGCAGAGTTAGCCCTACTAATATGCAAATTAGGTGTTATAGCTTCATAGATTCATAGACTGTTACTAGGCTAACAACCTGGGGGGGGGGCTTTTTAAGCCCAGCCAAGTTTTCCCGAAAGAAAAATGATGATCTGTGCCCAAATAGGACATTGAGGTCCAGGCATTTATAAGCTACCTCTGTCCATAAGGGACGTGAGTGCCAGGCCTGGTGTAAATTTCCTACTCCCCATCCACTTGTCTAGGTTGTGCTTAAAATGGGTAATAGACAAACTCAACTTCACAGGGATGGGAAGCCTGTTCCACAGGAAGGGCAGTCTCTGGTACACATACTGTAATTAACTTAGCATGCCACACAGGAATTCCTACTTCATTACATCTAGCAACCTAAGAATTGCTGCATTAACTGTTTCACAGTACTGACTTTAGTCTGTCTTCACTCTGTATTCTCACAGCGCAGTGGATTTAAGCACATTTGCAGAAAAGTAACCTGACCACTGGGGATTAAACTGAAATGATCAGTTTTACAATAAGAAATTAAGCAGTATTCACTGTGATTCAACATTGTTGCGCTATGCCAACCTCCATGCAATGCCAAAGATATAAAGTGAAGCCTTTCCCATGGGCCATTTCTGACCATGTGTGTTGTCTGTAAATTTATTTTTGATCTGATTAAATGTGTGAAAAAGTATTGGCTAGGACATTGTGCAAATGGGGCTGGCAAGCAGAAGGTAGGACATAGGGAAAAGACTATAGGAATATGCAGGAAGGTGGCAGGATAGCATCATAGCTGTCCACTTCTTCACAACATAAATGCAAAACCTGTGCACAGAATTTCATGACCTTGAATAGTCACTACACCAATGGTGGGTGATAACAGAATAATGTTGTATGTCCAGCTGGACCAAATCAAGTGGGTCAAAATGACACATAGACAAAGTGGACAGCTATGTATGGGTCCTTTTTTTTGGTGGGATAGGTGCCCAATTTTTTTAATCTTTTGGGGGGAGAGAGAGATGTTGGAAAGGAGCTTAGGAATGAGAGGGTCAGGTAGGTAGGGCAGATGAGGAAGCATGCACAGATATACAGGACATGCAAGACAGACATGGATGGTGATGGAGACAAAAAGGTTGGAGGACACCATGATTGGGGATAGGTAAAGGACATCAGAGGCACATCCACGTCATGCTTGAGAACCATAAGGATCTAGTAATCTAGCTACCTGATGTAGTTTCAGCAGGTAGGGCAGTGGTTGTGGAGGGAAACAGGTTGTGAACCTGAAATGCAGTGTGCCTGTGCTGCCATTTTTGGAGGTATGCAGGGCTGTGTCACAGTGGCTGGTCTACCTCTCTGCACTACAGGTCATTTATTTTTCAGCAGTAAGGTGTGAAAACAGCAGATTGTTAAATTATAATCCACCCACCAAATAAATTAAAGAAAGAAAGATAGAGATATATAGGATGGGGCAGACAAAAGAAAGAGATAATTAGATGCATGTCATGCCATAGTACTGTATTTTTTCAATAAACCTTGTTTGGCAATATATATGCAATTACAATAATCTGCTATTGTACATTATTGCCACATCTACTTATGATGGAAAGGTATTAATGTGTCATAAAATATGTAAATCTCACTGCTATTATATAGTAAACAGCAGCCTTTATTTCCCCTGTGGAAATAGGGATAAGCAATACGCATTCAAATGTAATTATTGCAATTACCATAATTTAACTGTTGCTGACATATTATTGCTGTTAATATTTTACACATACTTATCACGTAAGAAAAAGTATTGCTGATTCTGGGTACTGAACCCACACACAGTTAAGCTATATTTTTCTCGTTGCCTAATGCAATCAGCAAGCGTTATTTTGGAAGGCATGCAATTAAAGTTGAGGTATGCCTGCTCAAGATGGTATTGATTGAGGGAATGAAAGGAAACTTCTGGCTGAATTTGGACACGAGTCATACTTTACCCCGACCTTCTCTGAGGTGAGTTAATCTTTCCTGATGCACTTCAAAGTTTGCAGCCATTTCGTACGCAGCTGTGCAGTACAAAAAGAAAATAAATATATATATGAAAGCATAATGAGTACCTGTGTTGGCTGGCTAGGTCATTAATGCCATATTACGGACAGGTTATGACTCCGTATACTTACACAATTGAGGGGTGTTTTCAGTCCTAAATTCAGCCTCCCGTCAGCTTAGGAGGTTCTGTTTGAGTTTCTAAAGGTCACTATAGTAGTGACAACATTCTTTCCCAGTGCTTGGAATTGGTCCTTTGCAGACACATTGGCACTATTTACATCAAATAGCAATAAAGGTCTCAAACATGGCATTGGGATTTGTTCATGTGTGATGCTCAACCTACAGATTCCAATGTTCAACAATGGAATGCTTAATGGCATGGCTTTTAATCCTTGCAATTTGAAAGGAGAAAGAATATGAACTGTGACATAAAGTGATGTTGGAACTTGTACAATGTGAAAATATTACTGTACCAGCTGGGAAACTAACCCATGGAATAAAACATGCAAAAAAATTGAAACTTAGCTTATTAAATGATGGCACCACAGATGAATTACTTTTCAGGCATGGAAATTAGACATAAAATAATTTCAGAAAGAATGGAGCTACACTTCAGAGAGGCCCGTACATGTGTGATTTTAATTAGTTCTGGGAATGCATCCTTATGTAAAAGCCAGTATTCCTGTTTGTAAATGTATTTCAGAAGGATACATTTGAATCCCTTGCAGGGTTAGCCACATGGTGGTGTAAACCTTGGCTCTAGGTTCGCATCACTGTTAAAGTGACACCCCAACCCCATGTGGAAAATGGGAAATAGGGGTAATGGATGGATGGATGCAGTTGAATGAGCCGAGTAATACAGGCTGCGGTATGTCGCATACATAATTCATAAGACATAGCTGTCCTAATCATATAGTTGGAATATGTGATGAGTCAGGATAATTTTATAGGTTCATAGGTAGGTACTAGGCTATTGGTCCTAGAGCCTGTATAAGCCTAGCCAAAAAGGAACCCTGGCTTTTGCCACCCAAGAAAATTATTTTCCTGTGCCCTTGTCGAGCAAAGACACAGAGGTGATACCCGGGGTGAATTTCCTATTTCCCATCCAATCATCAAGATTTTTCTTGAAGAGTTGCTAATGAGGAGCTTTGGTTGATATAGATAAGTGGTTTGTTCCAGAGTATAGGAAATCTCTGGGATAGGAATCTATCCCTCCAGCATGTTCTGTTTACTGTGGTAACAAGGTTTAGGTCCCTAGAGCGTGTAGCTCGGAGAGATTGGGATTTCTTTAATTGGAGCATGTCCAACAGCTCTGGGTTTGACATAGCTTTGTATGTTAGGCAGAGATGACCTCTGAGTAGGTGATATGTGCCAGAGTAAAGCTGGAGTTTTTTGAGATGGTCTGTATAGGGCATCTGTTTGAGGCTGGTAATCCTCTTTGTGAGGTATTTCTGCAGCCTTTCCAGTTGCTGTAGATGTCTTGTGAGGTACATACCAAAAGGGTCATTGTACTCTGTCATGGATCTAATGAGTGACGCATAGAGGGGAACAATGACCTCTTTTTTCCTGGATGAGAAGCCTTTTGTGGTGAGGTTTGCCACATAGAAGGATTTCCTGACTACTGTGGCGTTGTGATTATCAAAGGAGAGACTACTGTCCACTTGTGTCCCAAGGTCTCTTATCACACTTTCGGTGTTAAGTAGACTACCACCTATGTGGTAGCTCATGGGTACAGAGTTTTTACCAAAGGGGATGACAATGCACTTTTTGGCATTGAGCTTGAGGCCATGGCTTTGACACCAGGCATCTGTCTCAGTGAAGCCCTTTTGTAGGATGTCCACATAGTTAGCAGTTTTGATTATGACTCCTAGTTTACAGTCATCTGCGAACTTCATTGTCAAAGACCTTCTGTGTTAGCCTGTACTTCAGAAAAGTAGATACAAACAGGAGAGGACCCAGGACTGAACCCTGTGGTACTCCACTTGTCACCGGTCTGAAGTCGGATTTGGAGTCTGCTACTTTTACATTGTGGGTTCTGTCAGTGAACCAGTTGGCAACCCATCTTGTGACATAGGGATTTATACTTAGTTTAGTGAGTTTATCTATAATTCCAGAGTGATGGGGGGGGGGTGGTGTCAAAAACCTTGACGAGATCTAGATAGGCTGTGTAAACCACCTTACTCTCTTCTACGGCTTTGTTGACTGCTTCAAAGAAGTCCATCAGGTTTAGGAGACATGATCTGCCTTTTACAAACCAGAACTGGGTGGGGTCCAGAGTTTGGAGATTACCAATGTCTTTGTTTATAAGTTCCATGATGATACATTCCGTGGCCTTGCAGACCAGGCTCTTTAGGCTAATGAGGTGGTAGTTCCTAGGCTCCGTGGTGGCTGCCCCTTTGTAGAGTGGGATAACCGTCACTGAGCGCCATTCAGTGGGCACAAAGCCTGAGGTGAGACTATGATTGAATATGGTGCTTAGGTGGGGTGCCGGTTCATTCTGTAGTTCATGTAGAACTCAGCCTGTGATGTTGTCAGGTCCCATGGATGCTGTGTTCTTGGCTTTGGAGAGTGTGTTTTTTACTTGTGCAGCTGTGATTACATGAACTTTGTATTCTTCTAGTATAGAGATGGACCCTTTAGGGGGTGAGAGGGAGGTAAAGTTAGCACTGAACCTATCTGCCAGGATGTTGGCAATATCAGTTGGCTCTGTATATTTAGTACCATTGTGCTGTAACTCAGAGCAGATCTGAGTGTTGCCATTGGGATTCTTGTCATAGCTATAGAATGCTTTGTGTTTGTCTTTAGAATCAGTGGTGATTTTGTTTTCATAACTAGCTTTGGAAGATTTTATGAGGGATCTCCGCTTCTTACTGAGGCTGACCAGGGAGTTCCTCCAATCATGGGATTTTACTGATTTTTGCAACAGTTTCTTTCTTCTGTTGTAGAGTTTGTTTATGGCAGGGGACCACCAGATTGCCTTCCTTTTTTTGGAGGATAGCATCTTGGTTCTGTTACGGACAGCACGATCCATGCACTCGTGTAAGTGCTTACAAAGTGCATTTGTATAGGATTCAGCAGTCATACTTCTATTGTCCATCTGCATGGGTGTCATGAAGTTTGCCACTTCTGTCTTAAGAAGTGTGACGTTGGCTTTGGAGAAAGTTTTACGGTGGTTTCCCTAATGGGGGGTGGGGGCAGGATGTGGATGTCTAGGGTGATTAGCTTGTGGTCAAATCTGACCAACGAGGATTTGAACTCTGGTGTGAAACACTGGTCGCCCATGTTGGTTATGACCGGGTCCAGGATATTGCTGCCCCTGGTGGGGGTGTGGATACGTTGATCCAAGCATTGGAATTTATGAATTCTAGAAAACGCTGAGCAAAAGAGTTGGTACATGAGTAGTTTTCCCAGTTAATGGTGGGGTAGTTGAAATAGCCCATTATTAGGGTGTTGGGTTGTACCCTAATATTTTCCAGTGTATCAAGAAATGAGAAGTGGGAATCCTGTGGTATGGTGGGGGATCTGTAGCAAGTTACAATTTGGATTGTGGTCTTGCCCAGAGTTAGTTGCACTTGGATAATATTGGATGCATTATGCTGAGCAACTAGCATGGAGGTGTGGATATCCTTAATGAATATGGACATGCCTCCGCCTTTAGTATTTCTGTCCAGGTTAGGTGGCTGAAAGTGAGGTTTTAATAAAAGTATTGTGCCCATCATTCATTTGCAAGTGAATTTTGTGTTAAATATCACTGTCATGTACATAAAATTTGACACAATTTAGCTTGAGGTTATATGTGAAACATTAATGATATATGCTAAATAGAAAAGTTTACTTATGCAAGGGTTACTAATAAATTGCTTGCAAGAAACATGCTTAATATCGTCATTTTTCTTTAGTGTTACAGTCCTACTCAAATTGATGTGAGAAATGGGATTCTTAAACCCTTTGTAAACGTATCTTGTGGCTGGATTCAAGCGCTAAATGTGACAGGTAGAATTTCTCCACTCAGTACTGTCCAGAGTGCTGAGTAAAGTGCACTGTTGCCAGGCATGTTTGTACTACATAAGACAGCCTAAACAATGTGATGTCTAAATAGGATTCGAACAATGCATCATGTGCCTTATTTCTCACAAATCACTTCAGGTACACCTTGTGCCACAGAGAAATTTACATAAAAGATGAACCTTCTTCACTGACAACTATCTAGAGTGCTGCTGTCCGTGCAACACTGCCAGGTATGTCTGCTCTACATAAGGCATCCTAAACTAATTTTTTTCACTTTTTTTCTTTTGGTAATGAACCATGTTTGTTTGCTGCCAAGCAGATAGCAAATGCAGATAAAAAATACATTACATATATAGAGAACAAGTGTAGTGTGATCTCGACATAGGATTTAAAACAATTGCTCCAGTGACTTATTTCAATCAGTTGACTTCACTGTGCTACAGAGGTGGACATCTGTCAGGTGCATTCTCTGTAGTAAGTACTCTCCGTGTTGTGGAGGGCTGCTTACCAACACCAAGTGTATTTGCTCTACATAAGGCAGCTTAAACAAAATTTTCAATTTTTTCTTTAGGCAGTGAAATATTTTTGCCAACTGCTGACACGCATCTCATTGCAACATCAGAAATGTGCTTTGTGGAACACATTATCAGACTTGTAGTTAATGACAAATAATGTGAAAGTGGACACAGAACAGCTCACATGCTGTTAGCAATACTGACAATATTTGATTTTTAAACACAATGATATCACAAGATATGATTAAATATGTATTCAGACAACCCTCAGAAAAAGTATCATTTAAGTTGATTTGAACAATGCATCAGCTGTCCTTTCTCTCTAAGCTCACTACACTTACAGCTTGTGCCTCAGAGAAAGTTACATGATAGGCATATTTCCTTCATGGAGTACTATCCAGTGTGCTGATGGCCGCTCAATGCCACCAAGCTGGTTTGCGCTACAGAAGGCAGCCTAAATTAAATTTTTTTCACTTTTTTCCTTAAACAGTGAAAATTTATCTCAAACTGCCAAGCAGTACACAAACACAGAAAACAATATTTATCAGAAGCATTTACACAACTTTTTGGAATAACATCTTGAAGAAACATGAAATGAATCACAGCGTATATCTACCAATGATCAGAGCACTACTGCATTACACTGACACATTCAGCCTTCTCATATCTCCTTGCCACATCAATACTAGCATGTATGTTTTACAATATCAGGACTTTAGCTAATGCCATGTGAATGAAAAGGCCACAAGGAACTAAAGAAATTATTTCATTCTTCACACAGCACACACTATTAATAATGACAGGATTTTGAATAACTTATCTGTCAGTTTTAGGCAATAATGACCTCACTTGATTTTCGCAAATCAACATATTCGATACACCAAAATGAATGCCAAAATTTTAGTATGAACCCCCTCAGTAAAATGATCTATGAACAGGTTTCAACCCCTGCATCACCTGTACTGTTTTTCTTAGCTCTATTATGCCACAGAGATAAGAGTGTGAAACCTTGAATTCCTTCACCCATTACTGTCCAAACTACTGAGGAAAGTGCAACAATGCCAGTCTTCACTGCACTATTGATGGTAGTCTGAACACAATTTGTCAGTTTTACCTTGGGCAGTGAAATGCCATTCAAAGCTACTGACTGCTACCAGTCAATGGAGTGCAATGTCAAAAAGTATGCAAGTGATAAAGGAAAAAAGAAAAAGAAAACAATTGGGACTGAAATACTTAAAATGTATATTTCAGATTTTTAATCAACCTTGTTATCTTGCATCAGGAACCTGTATGGATTTGATCCCTGAAACAGAGGTAGGAAGAACAATCACTGACAAATATTTCTCATATTTGCCACAGACAAAAACATATATTAGCAAGGAGAAAAAGTGTTTTGATGTACTGATAATGGACATTGTATCAAGTCACACTGGAAATGCAAGAGAAACAGTTATGTTAAGTTATGAAAGTTGTCCTTTCTCATTTGACAGTAAATATCTGGATGCCTGTTATATTGCCAACAGGTAGGACACCTGTGCACTCACACAATATTAAACAAAGACTGCAGCTGTATTCCTCTCTTTGTTAATGGTTTCTAATACCTTTATCTATGCTTTCTTCATAGCAATTCCACCTATCAATGCTTAAAGTACCCCTTTGATTATGAACAACATTTCTTACTAAGGCGCATTAACTATGGTCATTAAAGCCAGTTTTTGAATGTCAGGAATGTTGCTTTCCTAAATTAGTCAATGTACTTTCAGACTTGTTGGAAAGCCTCTTCTCCTTGATACACATTCAGTAGGTTTACATCAATGAGTGGAGACTGTGAAACCCTGAATGCTCCTGTAGTCAAAGTAATCATAGACGCCTGCAAGCCATCAGGAGGTAACACTTTTCAATGCTCATCCTTGCAGTGCTTGGGAGTGTGCATGCAAGTGTGTAGCTCCTTCCACCATGTTTAATTTCTACACTTTAGTGCAGATGTCCTTCAAGAATGCAACTGCAGTCATAACATGTGGGTTGTCCTGCTTCAGGCAGCCCTCGGTCGGCCGGATTCCAAAGTCTGGGTCCGACGTCGGCTGATGTCGCATTTCTCTCCGACGTCAGAGCGGCTGGAGTACATAAGCATCAGCCGACGCCATTTTCTTCAGTCTTTCTTGCCGCGCGGTGCCCGAAGCAGAAGCAGTTTGCAAGTGCCGGTCGGTCAGCTCCTGTATTCTACGATACCGAAGTCATCAAAAAAGCTAAGTACCCCGTTGGGGACCTTTTCTTGCCTCAGCCGATGTCAGAAATTACTGAAAAAGTTAACAATTGTATTTTTTGTGGTAAACAAATACCTTATAAGGATTTCCACTCTTACTGTCTCCCTTGCCTGGGCCCAGACCACGACGTCTCGGCCTGTGTAGCCTGTGCCCGCTTCAACAAGTGCACTCTCAGGCGCCGGGCGGAATTCGCTGAAGATTTCTTCGGCGATAATTTTGCTTACACCATGCCGTCGGATCTCCCGACATCGCAAACTCCCAAAAAGCGAAAAGACCGGGACCGGCATCCTCGGCCCGCGTCTACTACCGGCTCCACGCCAAAACCTACCGCGAGTGCTCCGGTTCCCTCTGAGACGGTCTCTCCACCGCTCTGAACCAAAGACACCGCATTACCGACGACTCCGATTCCAGACATTACTCCGACGCCAGTTATAGATTTTCCTCCGGATACCGAAACCGAGGAAATGCCCGAGACCATTGCTGTAGACAAGGTCACTCCTGCATGTGGAGCTGCCAGGCCCCCTATGGCCATGTCTATTAAGGCCTACACTAGGGCTAAGACAGCCAGCAAAACAAAGCATATTACTTCTAAGTCCTTACCTCAGCCGACTCCAGAGACACAAATTATGTCCATGGCTGCTGATTTAATTTCCATGATTAGAGGTTCACAGGCCCATCCTGAGAGAGGATCCCAGCCCCCTCCTGATAAAAGGCCCCGGGTTGAACCCTCTGACCCTACTCCTTCAGATGAAGATTCTGAGGGCTCTGTCCACTCTGATAGCCAGGAAGAGCTCTTTCAGACCTATGAGGACTCGGATGCAGAAGATTCCATCCCCTCGGCCTCCCCTCCGGAGGATATTTCTTTTGGGGAAGTTCTGCACACCATGAGGGAACATTTCAAGTGGCAAGGTCAGGAATATTCTGATTCTAGGAAACGCCTTAGGACTTTCCTTAAGAAGCCTCAGCACAGGCCCTTAGCTATTCCTCCTGTACTTGATGTTCTGGATGATTTGTATTCTGACTCTAGTGCTACCCCTGATTCTCTTCCTCCAGCTCCAGCCAAGCCAGACAGGTATTACAGGGTCCCAGAAACTCATTCCCATTTATTCAGGGCCCATACTGCTGATTTGGAAACTATTTCACAGGGGCCTAAAGGAGTTTCAGCCTCCACCTCGAAAAATCCTTTGCCCTCCAACAGGGAAGCTAGGTCATTAAAGAGATGGGGCAAAAAGGTTTGTACATCCACTACCTTATCTATGAGAGCTTTAAATTGCCTTTTTCATATGTTACAATATCAGGATTATCTGTTAGAAGATTTACAAAAAACATTAGCCACTCCTGATCCTTTAGACAGGAAGACCTTGCAGGAAGCTGTACATAACACTCAGCAAGTAAGCAATCACTTCCTGCAGTGTGGATATGATGCACTGGAAGCTTCATGTAGGGCAGCTATGACAGGGGCAGTCATTCGTAGACATGCTTGGTTAAAAGATCAACCTCTACCAGATCATGTAAAAGCAAAACTTCTGGATGCACCTTTGGAAAAGAACAAGCTTTTTGGTGCAAATGCTAAGGATGTGTTAAAGACCATCGAAGAAAAAGCAAAACCAGTTCAGACAGTGAAAGATTTCCTCCAGGTTCAACCCCCCAGATTCAGTAGGAATTGGCCTTCAAAAAACTGGTCCTTTCCTAATCCAGAAAAGTTTCAAAGGGGTAAGAACAGACGTGGCCGAGGAAGAGGCCAATACAGAGGCCCTTACAGGGGACGACAATGGCAGCCAGGAAACCAAAGAAGTGATGCAGGGGTTTCACCTGCCACACAACCACAATCTCAATGACTTTCCTCTACTACCGCCTACCAGGGAACAACTAGAAGCTCCCTTGGGCGGGAAGTTATCTCTGTTTGCAGAAAACTGGCACAGACTGACAAAGGACAAATGGATTTTGGACATTATAGACCGAGGGTACAGGTTTCATTTTCATACCTTACCAAGAAAACAAGGCATGCCAAACCTACCACAAAATCAGAGGGCAGAGGCTATCAAGCAAATCACTCTGCTGACTCGGATGAAAGCAATAGAAAGAGTTCCACAACAAGAACAAGACCAGGGGTTTTACTCAAGACTGTTCCTTGTTCCAAGAAAAGAATCTCAATGGAGACCAATACTGGACTTGCCTGCTTTAAACACCTTTCTCATAGTACCAAAGTTCAAAATGCTGACTTTACAGCAACT
Organism: Protopterus annectens; assembly: GCF_019279795.1. Taxonomy (NCBI): domain Eukaryota; kingdom Metazoa; phylum Chordata; order Ceratodontiformes; family Protopteridae; genus Protopterus; species Protopterus annectens. The sequence continues at coordinate 421,027,133 of NC_056749.1, forward strand.
CCTTCCCATGCTGGGCAAGGGGTCGTGGCTGATTACTCTGGACCTCAAGGAGGCATACCTGCATGTCCCTATCAGACACAGCTGCAGAAGATACCTCAGATTTCTTGCAGGGCCAGAGCATTATCAATTCTCAGCATTGCCATTTGGCTTATCTACTGCCCAGAGTATTCACAAAATGCCTGGCTTCAGTAATTGCTCATTGCAGGCTCCAGGGGATACAAATTTACCCGTACCTGGACGACTGCCTCATACAAGCGGACGACAAATTGATGTTGACAAAAAACCTGGATTATGTCATACAATTACTTCAAGCTCTGGGATACACAGTCAACTTCCAAAAGTCAAGACTGCAGCCATCCCAGCAAATAATCTTCTTGGGAGCCAAACTAGACACAGCCTCTCAGATGGCTTACCTGACAGAAGACAAGCAAGAGAAGTTAACTCATTATTTCAAAGGTTTAGCAAAACTCACCCAGATGACTGCAAGGAGATTCCTACAGGCCCTGGGTTACATGGCATCCTGCATTCTCCTGGTTCCATTAGCAAGACTACACGTGAGAAAGCTTCAATGGTACCTAAAAAGCATTTGGTCTCAACACAGCAACAACTTGGAGACAATCATTCCACTCATCCCATGCCTACAAAAGGAATTCCTATGGTGGGCCTCGGTGAGCCAGGCAAACACAGGGATGTCATTCAAAAAACCACAGATAACACAGACCATGACTACAGACGCCTCAGACCTTGGATGGGGGGGCGCACATGGAAGGCAGGTGTATACAAGGACAATGGTCTCCAAAGGAAACACATCTGCACATAAACCAAAAGGAAATGCTGGCAGTAATGCATGCCATCGAGGCCTTTCAACACCAACTCCAGCAAGGCCATTTACTGATATGGACAGACAACACCACGGTGATGTGGTACATAAACAAGCAAGGGGGCACCCACTCTTACCCCCTTTGCAGACTGACAATGCAGCTTTGGGAGAAATCACTGAGCCTAAAATCCAGTTACAATCCCAGTTTGTTCCAGGAAAAGACAGTGTGTTGGCGGACAGCCTAAGCAGGAATTTCACAGATCCACACGAGTGGAGGTTACATCCGAAGGCCTTCAGACAACTCACTTCGACATGGGGCAAGCCAGAAGTGGACCTATTTGCCTCTCACCTCAACCATCTTCTACCAAAATTCTGCACAAGGACATACCATCCAAAAGCTTGGAAAATAGATGCCTTTCTCATTCAACTGGAACTCCCTAGCAATCTATGCATTCCCACCTCTGCCACTGATGACCTCAGTATTACTAAAGATCAAAGCAGAGAAACCCAAGGGAATCATAATAGCTCCGGACTGGCCAAGACAACACTGGTACCCACTACTACGGAGCATATGTCACACCAGGAGGTGGGCCCTTCCCAAGTGGCCTCTACTTTTGACTCAACACAATTTCGAAACACTGCATCCAAATCTTCAGACACTGCAGCTAACAGCCTGGGAGAATCCCATAAATAAATTCAGCTTATCTCTCTCCAAGGAAGTTCAGCGGATACTAACAGAGGCTCGAAGACCATCCACCAGAAAGGTTTGCTTAGCAAAGTGGAAAAGATTCAGCAATTGGAATACCAGCAAGGGACATGATGCATCATTGTTGAACATCCCACTCATCTTGGAATATTTGGCAGATATGTTAAAGAACGGCCTCTCATATTCTTCCATAAAGATACATGCATCTGCTATTTCAGCTAGATACAACACTGATCCTCCTGTTTTTTCTCATCCTTTACTAAGGCAATTCCTCAGAGGAATCAAGAACATTAAGCCACCAAGAAAGGCCCCAGTGCCAGCCTGGGACCTCAATTTTGTCCTAGAAAAACTGACTCTACCTCCATTTGAGCCTGCAGCTTCAGTTGACTTGCAATTTCTCTCTTGGAAGACAGCTTTCCTGTTGGCAATTACCTCAGCAAGAAGGGTTTCGGAGTTACAGGCACTAATGGCAATACCACCCTTTATTATTTTTCACAGAGACAGGGTTTCATTAAGGACCAACCCTACTTTTATGCCAAAGGTGGTATCTAGGGTTTCTTTAAATCAAGCCATTCATCTGCCTGCCTTCTTCCCCAATCCTGAGAATAAGGGGGAAAGACTGTTGCATACCTTGGACATTCACAGACAACTTCGATACTACCTGGACAGAACCAAGGCCAGTAGGAAGTCTGAACAACATTTTGTAGCTTACGCCCCTGCAGTCCAAGGAAAAGCAATTTCAAAACAGACTATTTCTAAATGGATTGGACATTGCATCAGATTCTGTTATTCCTTTCATGGAAAGACTGTTCCAGCCAATGTCAGACCACATTCCACTAGAGCTACAGCCACCTCTACAGCATTTTTAAGAGGGGTGCCTACCAAGGACATTCTAGAAGCTGCTACATGGAGCTCCGTGCATACATTCTCCAAACACTACAATCTCCCTCTATATTCCAGATCCAGAGCAGGCTTTGCTTCAGCAGTCCTGCAGGGTTTGATTGCCACACCATCTTTTTCCTAGAGCATTCCTCCTCCCCCAGCTAAGCTATGGTATTCTACCCACATGTTATGACTGCAGTTGCATTCTTGAAGGACATAGTACAGTTTTGTACCTACCATAAATGTAGATGTCCGATAGACATGCAACTGCAGTCGGATTTTCCCTCCTTCCTTACTCCTCTATGCCTAGGGTCCACTCCTATCCCTGTTTCTCTTAGCTGGGGATATCTGTTATGGTGTATTTGTTTTATTGCTCATTTATTTGTTTGGAATCATGTTTTTTTTGTCTTCCAATTTGATTACAGCCTTCTTTGGAGGGCACCTGGCATCTGGGGCAAGAAACACTGAAGAAAATGGCGTCGGCTGATGCTTATGTACTCCAGCCGCTCTGACGTCGGAGAGAAATGCGACATCAGCCGACGTCAGACCCAGACTTTGGAATCCGGCCGACCGAGGGCTGCCTGAGGCAGGACAACCCACATGTTATGACTGCAGTTGCATGTCTATCGGACATCTACATTTATGGTAGGTACAAAACTGTACTATTGTGGTATTCAGGAATTTTAAATTATTTAATTTGGCTACATTGGCACATAATTTATAAGAGCATGGCATTTAGGTCCACAAAAGTCATTATCCCACTGTACTCTACCCTTATCAGACTAATCATAGAGTACAGTGCTCCCTTTGGTATGTATCTGACCAAGCATTTGCAGCAACTATAGTGACCTCAAAGGTTCCTTACAAAAATAATAATACAAGGTGTAACAAGCTTGCCTTATGCAGAGTGCCTTAAAGCCCTTTCCCTCTACTCCGTCTCCTATAGATTGCTGAGGGGTGATCTATGCCTGGCTTACAAGGCACCCACAAAGTCTGCACTTATGAATCTCCTACATAATCATAAGTCAAAGAGTACCAGAAACACAAGGACTAGGGAAAATAATTTTGTCTGTGACTTAAACAGAACATGGCGAAGAGACAGATACAGTGCAGTGGATAAGTATTTGTCCCCTTCCTGATTTCATATTTTTTTTGCATGTTTGTCACACACAAATATTTCAGATCATCAAACAAATATAAATTTTAGACTAAGGTAGCCCAAGTAAACACAAGATGCAGGTAAGTGATGCTTTTATTTATTAAAGAAAAAAAACTATCCAAACCTACATGACCCTATGTGAAAAAGTAATTGCCCCAACCCTAATAACTGGTTGTGCCACCCTTAGCAGCAACAGCTGCAATCAAGTGTTTGTGATAACTGGCAATGAGTCTTTCACATCACTGTTAAGGAATATTTTGGCCCACTCTTCTTTGCAGAATTGTTTTAATTCAGTCATATTGGAGGGTTTCCGAGTATGAACTGCCTTTGTAAGGTCATGCCACAACGTCTCAATTGGATTCAAGTCCGGACTTTGACTAGGCCACTTCAAAACCTTCATTTTTTAAGCCATTCAGAGGTGGACTTGCTGGTGTATTTTAGATCATTGTCCTGCTGCAGAAACCAAGTGCACTTCAGCTTGAGATCACGAACTGATGGCCGGATATTCTCCTTCAGGATTTTTTGGTAGAGAGCAGAATTCATGGTTCCATCAATCACAGCAAATCATCGAGGTCCAGAAGCAGCAAAGCAGTCCCAGACCATCATGTTTGACTGTTGGCATTTTGTCCATTTTCTGAAATGTTACATTTACGCATGATGTAACGGGACTCGCACCTCCCAAAATGTTCAACTTTTGTTCCATCAGTCCACAGAATATTTTCCCAAAAGTCTTGAGGATCATCAAGATGTTTTTTGGCAAAAGTGAGATGAGTCTTTATGTTTTTTTGGTCAGCAGTGGTTTTCGCCTTGGAATTCTGCCATGCATGCCATTTTTGCCCAGTCTCTTTCTTATGGTTGAGTCATGAACACTGACCTTAACTGAGGCAAGTGAGGCCTGCAGTTCTTTACTGTACCTTATTTGTAGACTGATGGTGTTGCATAATGTCATGAGTTCGATTACAGCTGTAGGTCAATGTTTTAGTTCTTTATATTTCTTATTACTTTCATATATTTAACTTCAGACATCTGCATTTCTCTCCATATACAGCATTTCATTATCACACCATTTGTAGAGTGCAGAAAGATGTCTTTTGTCAAAACATTGCAACAACAGTGAAAGTTAGTAAGCCAACATTATCCTGCTTATGTCTTCATCTGGGTCTACTTCTTTTGACCTAACTTTCATTTGCCTGACCCCATTTGACTGAAATTTCATTTGCCTGACACTTCATTTGACTGACAAGTATTATTAGCAAGAAAATGGAATATGCCCCCTTCCCCACTGCAGTGCGACCCTGGAGTTAAAATATATAGTTGGGGGGGAGCACAGCCCCCCACAATGGGGGGTGTGGGGGGCGAAGCCCCCCCAATTCATTTCATATGATATTCTTAACTTTTGATGTAATATTGCTTAGTAACATAAAAGTAATTGGGGGGGCTTCACCCACCACACCCCCCATTGTGGGGGGCTGCGCCCTCCACACCCACCAACTATATATTCAAACTCCAGGGTCGCACTGCAGTGGGGAAGGGGGCATATTCCATTTTCTTGCCAATAATACTTGTCGGGCAAATGAAGTGTCAGGCAAATGAAATTTCAGTCTTTTGGTCTCAGGCAAATGAGTGTCAGGCAAATGAAAGTTAGGTCAAAAGAAGTAGACCCCTTCATCTTTATAGCATTGTCTTACCCCCTATTTCTCCCTATAGCAAGCCCTTTATTGTACAAAGCATGACAGATGATTGATTTAATAAGCAACAGTGAAACACTACACAGACGTTCCTACATGTCTCACAAAACCTATTGCTGTTATTCCTCTCTGCATCTGACTCTATCTCTCTGTTCACCTTTTCTGCTTCAGTAAGTTGTCACTGTGCTTCAGTTGTGTTATTTAGATGTGGTAAAGTAGTAATTCCTTTGTGGCATGATGAGATAATGCTCACATATATAGAATTTTTTTTTTACTACTTTCAAGGTTTCTAATCCAACCATTACCTTTTTTGTTACTTCCTCCATCTCATACTGTCAGTGTATCTTCTCCCTTCTGTATCATTGTTCTTCCACATTTGCATTTGTGCAGTGTTTGGTGCTGGGCAACAAATAAGTCCAAATGCAAGCACACATCTTATGACAGTAACTTGTGAATCTCATCTTGTCCTTTTCATTTTTCCTCAACACATGAGTTTGGAACCGATCCCCTGGTCCGACTTGGCTGCATACTCTAGACTTTGGATCTAACTCTTGAGCTCTTTGCCCCACTCATAATAACTCTGTACATCCCCAGTACCTCAGATGTCATTTGCTGTCATTATGCTCAGACGCAGGATCCTCTCTTGAGTGAGAAATTAGTGAATTCATGTGAGTTCTTTGCATATTTTTTTTTAAAGTTTCTTCTATGCTATTCTTATTTGACTTTTTTATCCTCCCTCTTAGCTTTCATCACAGTGTTAGACCTTATACTATTTTTTTTATAGTAGTTCTTTCATACCATAGCTGATATTGCTTTCCCTGTTACCCATTAAACAGGGTATTGTTTCTAAATTACCATAGTTGGTAATTCTTTTTCACCCTTTACTGTACTGCTTTGGTAGTTATTACTCCTCCTGCTTTTTTTTCATGTCTGAAAAACCAACAGTGTTCAAGAAATGCACTTCTTGTGGGCATAATGTTCTGAACTCAGATGCCTACAAGGAGTGCGTTTATTGTCTCAGAGTACTTTACAACAAGGTGAGCAGTTGGATGTACTGATGACAGTGGTCAATAGGATAATGAAAGTGAATACATGCATACATTCATGTTTGCTGAAATTTGCTGTCAAACGTATTACTTCCTGTAATACTCAGGTTTAAAGATTTTTCTTGCAGTGTTCTAAAGGTTCGAATCCAGATGGATGGAAAATAGGGTTTTCCTGAGGGTTCCTATCAGCTAGTCGAACTTCTGCAAGTTCGAACCTCATATGGTCGAGACCATAAGTTTGAATTTGCAGAAGTTTGAGTGTTTCAACGGAAATCTCTGTAAGTGGAAGTTTCCATTTTGTTCAATATGGTGTGATCTAGAAGTTAGTATATTTAAGTAGCGGGGGCGCAGGGGGGCTTGCCCCCTGCTTACAACAGTTTATTTTGTTTTCTTTTTTTTTTTTTATCCATAGTCGAAGTTTTTTAACTTCGAACAGGATGGTACGAACATTCCATGTTCGAAGTTATTAAACTTCAACTATGTAATATAGACCCTTTCTTGAGACTTCAAGGAATACCACAAATTTTTCTTTTTGTGTGAGTGTATGTAACACTTGGTGCTCTATTCACTTCCCCTAAGAAGAATGCATTTAACTCTCCACACAGCTCCCTTATCCCATGTTTTACTGAAACATCCTCTATGAAACACACAGATGAAGTCATTGTGACAAAAGTGAACTCTCTCCACTTAAGGGTCAGACTTCTCCTGTGGTGCTTGCTACTAATACAGTGCTCTATAGCTTGTATAAATAGATGGGTAGCAGGATTGATGCTCAACATGGGAAGTGTGTGCGTATGTGCACGTGTGTGTGTGTGTGTGTGTGTGTGTGTGTGTGTGTGTGTGTGTGTGTGTGTGTGTGTGTGTGTGCGTGCGCGCAAGCACATGTGTGCACATGCAACTGTTGGTCCTGTATCCATTTCAGGGCTCAGTATGGGGAATGAGTGTGTGTGAGGGGGTATTTGCAGTTAGGTTGAGCATGTGCTCAGTCAGCTTCTACTTCGGATAAATGTTTTAAAATGCTGGATGACTCCACCATCCCTTTATCCCACCTGTCAGAACCACAACCTCTTTCCACTACAAGGGTGTAGCTAGGCATAGTGTTTGTACTCTACTGAGTACAGTTTTATGTGCTTAGAGAAACTATGGCTTTTTTAGGCCCTACTATGTCTACAACTGTCCAAATTAATATTTCAAATAAGAGTTGCATAGAGTGAAGAAATATCTTTTTAATGTTTTTTAGAGGGGAAAGTAAGGCAAACATTTGTTAAGTTGGGGGGAATTTTTTCTATTTTTCAAATAACAGGTGGTTTGGGGGCAGCAATATTCTCTGCCCACACCCCTGGTGCAACACACCGATGAGTTCCTTCTTTCTAAAGTGAACTGTTGCACTTTAAATGTCAGATTCTCCTGTAGCGCTTGTGTTTCTTAACACTATTCTCTAGAATGTGGAAATAGATAGGTAGATGGTTCAAATATAGCAGTGCTTAACTTCTGCAAGTGTGTGTGTGACTGGAAATGGATTCAGGATTTCTTTAAACACATTTGCAGTGGTAACATTTACAACCCGAGATGGCTATAAAAGTAATTTTGCCAAACACATCTCCTTGGCAGTGCAGTGCTGATGTCATCCCTTCATAAATGCTTTATGCCTCACTTGTACTCAGTATTTTCTTATGGCACCAGCTGCTGATAATGTGCTAAGTAGGTCGTTTGAGTCCATCCCTGCTTAAATAATGTGACTGTGATTACTGCCATATACTGTTGGCCACCTCACAACCACCATTATGTGCACTTCTACTTATGAGATGGATTTACAATGGCACCCTGTTACAATAGCAAATCCTAGCATTCCCAGGGAAAATAACTTTTTTGCCACACAATGATTACCTAATGCCACAATAACTGCAGTATATCACAGTGTGAATTCTAGTGTGGTGCATGACTTTGATACTGTGCTTTTTATATTGTGTAACTACATATGTAGGATGGTTGAGGCTAGCTGTGAGTGTGTCTTTCACTCTCATACTGTGTATGCTTCTTTTCAGATACGTATATGATGCGTAGCTGTAAAGTATTATTTTGCACTTCAAACACTTTATAACATAAACATCCAGCTAATAAACAGTGTTGATGTCATCCATTTAAATGTGCACTGTCCCAGTTGTACGTCAGCATGTTGTGTGGTGTTTGCTGTTTGGTGCTAATCTGTAGCTTGTGATCATAGGCAGTTATTTCAAATTCAGCCATTACTTTGTGTCAGTCTTTGTGACTGTGCATGTTACTAACATTGTTGTATAATACATGTAATGTGTACACTTGTAGATGATTCCTCTTACAAAAAGGTATGATAATTTCTCACATAGCAATGCTTTTTTTGTAGTAATGATGACACGTGCTTACATTTTCCTCATATAACATATTTAGGAAACATTATCCTGTGGTACAAGGGAATGAGACAGCATTCTATATGTTGTTGTCTTAGCACAACAATTACAGGCACTCGTATCCCTTGAGCAATAACTTGATGTACCGCCTTGATATACTGACATATCTCACAATTGTAGTGATGCTTCTACTATGGTGCATTCATTCTGTACAGTATCATGTATTTTCTGTTGTCAAATGCTCATGTGTTCAACATCCACATTCAGTGCCTGTTAGCATTGTCAGGCCTTATACTGTAATGCATGGATGGCATCCACCACAGTTATAATGTGTCCATTTACAGTGGGAGAGGCCTCCACCACCCCTTTTATTGCAGAGATTGTTTACAACACATGTAACTGATGTAATAAGTTAGCATAGGTGGAGTGTCTAAGTTGTGTTAAGAATTCCACTGTGTGCTTGTGGTTTGTCCACATGCCATTAGCCATTAGAGTCACATAGCTTGCTGTTCAATTCCTGAAAGGGCAACATTATGTGAATGTATTGATGTTACCTAAACTCCATTGTATCGAGCTGTTCTTATCCATGTTTATGTTGGACAATAATAATATCATCACAAATTGTGATTACATAGCAGTGAAATGGTTATTTGGGGTATGTAATGCTGTGACCGTTTTTATGGCACGTGCATTGAGTACTGGCTTGTATAGCATACCTACACAGATGAACTGTGGTTCAGTTTTGGGACAGTGTGTGTACTACACAATGGAAACAGCTTCCTTGTCAAAGAAGAAGCATTGATATGGTACTGCTCACTGTTATTTGGACAGTAACATGTGTAGCTCCTTTCCAGCATTCTGACTAAATCTGATTGTTCATGTTATATTCGTGACTCCTTTCTTAATGCACACATTCAGTTCATTTATTTGTGACATCCTCCATTGCTGTCTGATGTGGCACATGCAGTCAATACAGATGTCTGGAAACAGCCTAGTATAATAGCCAGGAGTTTGAATCTGGTAATAACATCTGCCTGTCACACAGCAGTGGCTTACACACAGACAATAGTTATGGCACAGTCAGAGAGCCACCTTTTGCAGGCCTTGTCCTACAAGTTAGGGCATTTATACCCCTTCTGATAGGAAAGTGCTGTAAGCCCTTCAGGGGTGTTCTTCATGACATACCCAATATGGGTATTTCTGTGGCAACCATGATTGCTGTGCATGTCTCTGATATCTATCTTGGCCTGTGTTCGGAAGTGACATGTTGTCATGTTTATGTCATTCATTGCTCACAGGCATTACATTTTCCCAATGCTCTGTATTATATGTTTTCATCCGAAAATTTCTTTAGTACTGCAATTGTTTTTGTCACACTGTACATCTTAATGGTGGATGAGGGCTTCCATAAATGTTTCTTACTGTATGACATGCAGCCAGACCTTCAGAAATTGTGATTGGTCCTCTATTACAACACTTTCTTGTGTGATGGTGCAGTTGAATTGCAGTTATGTTATTGTTACCTGAAATTCTATGTGAGCATGCCCAATATAACAATGTCTGTGATGTTTGCAAATTAGCAATGGAATACTTGAAATCATGTTATGTCATCCAGTCTGTGTTGTCATATGTCACATGTTGTGTTGTTATATTACCATTTAGTATTTACATTACTGTACAACCCTTGCTTGTCTATTACATGTTTACAGGTAATAAATCCCTTTCCTATGGGTGCCACTGACATTTATTTGCAAAAACATGTTGATATCTGATATAATTACATTACAGCTGTGTAAGGTCCATTTGTTCTTTTGTATACTTGTTGAGGTGGAGAATACAGCACTGGTGTCAGCTTGCATACATACATTCTCTGTATTTACATCTCAAATGCAATAACTGCAGTCTGTTCATTCATCCCCTAATGTTTCTACTGTCCTTTCTGTTACCTCAACTTAGCATTTTATTAACATTTACATCATATTTAATTATCTTTACATCAATATGGCAGAATTTATGTTAGAAATGCTATACTGACACTTCAGCACATTTGCCTGCACTTTACCCATTTCACCTTCCCTATTATTATGCAGTACAAACCATTATTCTTTGTATACAATTCCTCCATTTCACTTACCCTCCTTCAGAGTTCTTTCACTGCACATGCCCTTAATATTTCAAGGCTACAGCACGAGCTCGTGTCTGAATTTAGCCAATAAGCAAGCCATTTGTTTACATTCTGCACTCGTGCGTGCATGCACCTTTCTGTAGCCTTGAACGTTTTTGCTGGCCACAAAAACGTGCTTGCAAATGTGTAGGCACGATGAGCAGCATGCATATTCAATTAACACTGCTGCTGATTGCGCTAACAAGCTTTGCTTACATTGTGTAGGCTTAGTGTGGCACCTACATGGCTGTTAATGAATCCCAGGGTATGTCTTTGAAAAACTAACCCAGACACATTTTGAACCTGCAGCCACAGCTACTATCAGGAATTAGACTTGGAAAATAACTCTGCTGGGGATACCTCATTTAGGAGAGTGTTAGAAATCCATGCACCAGTTTGCAAAGTACCATTGTTAGTTTTTCACCAGGCAGGGCAAGCCTTGATTCCTGAGTTAGAAAAGCACTAGAACAAATTCTTCGTTTGTGCCTAAGGTAGTAACAAGATTTTTCCCTCAGTCAGGCTATCCAATTGTCTGTCTTCTATCCCACTCCACAAAACAGGAAAGAAAGACTGCTGCATTCTTTGAATGTACACAGAGAATTATTAAATAGAAGCAACCATATCTGAAGCTTCAGACAGTTCTTTTGCTACAGGAAACAAGAAAAGCAGTGTCAAAACAATTTTTAAATGGCTGACACTCTCCAGTATGCTCTTATTCCTAACAGGTTAAAAAACTTGAAGGCATGTCGGATCCTATAGTAATAGAGGCACAGTCACATTTGTGGCCTTCCTTAGGGGAGCCACTGTACATGCTCTTTTGGAAGCAGTTTTGCAGGCATCTGTTCATATTTTTCCAAAGCACTGAAACCTGGACATTTCTATCAGGGCAAGAGCTGGGTTTGCTACACCTGGACTGTAGGATATGCTGCAACCATCCACCTCTGTTATATTTTAGAGCTCTGGGAACCAGCTCTGTAGTTAGGACTACTTAAACAGTATTCTAAACAAAGAAAATAGTATGGTTATATAAAACCTTACCATAATACTAGATGTTTTGCTTATAATCACTGTTGCAGTACTGTCTCCCTCCCACCACTCCATCTGTCACTATAGGACATCTTGTGTTGGGGTGGGGTACCCTTGCCTTACTATATCCTTTTCCTTTCTCTCTCACAGGGCATTGGGCCTTCTCAGGTCTGAGTAGGATTTGGGGAGCACTATTTGTACCCTTTTCCATTTATGATAGCATTATCAGGCTTTCTTTTACTGTATGCTCGTCCTAGTTATTCCTGGGCCTTAATCCTTAACTTTCCCTGTTCATAGTCTTAATTCCTGAGTGAGAAAATCACTAATTTGGCATGAGCAGACACTGGTTTTATACTTCAGGAATCCTAATTTCCCAGAAGGGAAGGGTGTCTGCCATGTATGGAGGGGGAAGGGTACTGTACTCTGGAAGTTGGGCCACATGTCCAGTCCTTCTGCAACTGAAGTCCCAATATTCATGGATTAGTGCAACTCTGATCTACTTGAATGTTATTATTATGATAAGTTCTTATACTAGTGTACTTTTCCACCTTATTTCAGTCAAAACAGACTGGAGATTTAAAAGGTACAAGTGCAGTAGCTAAATCCCACTATAAAACAAACAGTATTGCTCTTTTTAAGGGGGAAGAACACAATATCTGTAAGTGTATGTTTGTCAAATGCTTACCCAATATTCTGTATAAGACTGCTTATGTATGAAAAATTCTCAGGTCAGCAACATATTGGTTCTTATTTGGAGATGAAGGCTTCATCACTGACCTTGAAGCGTGCAGCTATAGAGTTGGGTTCAGACTTGTCCTGAATGCCATAAGACTCAGAGGTGAGATAAAAACTTAGATTGTGCTGTCCAGACCCTAAACATAAAAACAAAAAGATGGATGATGTGCTAAAATTACATTGCAAGTTGTAAAGAGCCTTTCTATGTAAAAATGTTTCACCTTTTTAGCTGACAAAGAGGTGAGTCAAATGTTGAGCCCTAAACCAACAGCTAGAAGTATTTTGCCTTTGCCTGTCTGCAAACTGATTATGAAGTTTGTAGAAGCCCTTGTCAGGCCCCAAATAAGCTGTAGGCAGCCCTTTCTCATTTGTTCCTCTGTTAGAGAGGAGCCACTTTTCACTGCTATCCCCACTGAATAGCTGCTCCAAATTTTCCTCACTGGCACTCTTGATTTCAGCACCACTCCTGAGTTTGCTGTCATTGACCTAGGACATTTGATAGAAGATTTGTAAAATTCTAACTGTAATGCCTGTTCCAGTGCTATAAAAATCAGAATTGATTGGGCCCCAGTGTTGAATATGCCAGTGGTATTGATAGCTTCAACAGTGTCTCAATAGCTGCCAAGGTAGTTGTTAGCCCTGTTGCCGTAGGTCAAGGCATCTGTGTCACAGCCAGTGCTGACCCAGCTAGTGTCAGTACAAACTCTGATGAGTTCATTTCCTTCAGGACTTATTGCTAAATATCCAGACCCTGTCAACCACAACACCAGCTATGCAAGCACCCTGGCATTTGCCCTCATGACATACAACTCGCTTCTGATGCTAGGATCAGTACGGCAAGAAGGGGGCAGCCTCATCCAAATCCCTTGGTTATCACACTTTTTATGCAGCAAGACAGAGAGACCCAAGGTCATTTGCAGAGCTACTCCATGATGTCAGATCTGAAATATTTTTCTTCTTTGTCTTTGAACTTTAACCCCTCCCACCCCCCCGAGTGGTGCAAGGTCATCTATGTAAGAATTATATTGACTGCACCACTAATTGTCCCACTTTAGATGTAGTCAAGGAGAAATATGCAAATTCCTCTTTGACTCCTGTCCCCATACCTCCAGATTTGGGGAAATTTATCTTTCATGCTTGCTGAAAGGAGACTGGATGTACTCTGTGGATTTCGAGGACATCTGCATCCACTTCCAAATAATCGAGGAGTCCAGGATGTGTCTTTGCTGCTGGATAGGAGCTATTCACACTCAATTCAGGACTTTTTCTTTTTAGGGATCATCAGCCCCATGATGTTAACCAAATGCATGTCTATTGTAGCAACTAGAGAGAGAGCGAGAAAGAAAGAAAGAGAGAGGCTTTAGATAACCAAGCTGTTATTCTTCTCCTGGCGACCTTTAATTAGGGAGTTGTTTTGGTTACTCATTAGGGCAATCATTCCCAATCCTTTGGTGCACAACTTGCAGGTTGCAGTTTGGCGCATATTTTAAATGCTTGTATGACTATATTCAGAAGTGGTAATGGTCTTGTGGAAATTAGGAAATGTCATATGGCTAAATGGCAAATGCTTTCACATTGATGCCAACACAAACAACTTTCCCCTTTGTTGGTGGACCAGCATGCAGTGTTTAGATCTATTTGCCTTTGTAGAAATTTCATCATCTTATGTTGACTCATTCACATCTACCAGAAATTGTTCAAGTAATGTGTAATATGTCTGTCTTGGCAGGTTATATAGTTGCCTGGAGCTGTAAAAGTGAATAAATTTAAAGGTATAAATAACTCATTAAACTGGGAAAATTAAGTGGCATTTTGATTTACTTGTTCAGTTCAGCATTTTTTACACACTTAAGCAACTTAATTGCACTACTGAGTGCTACAAATGCTATGAATTCAGAAGTGAGATTAAATTAAACCTTGTTGGTTACTGTTTGCCTTTGCTGCACTCCACAGTTTTGGAGGCATGGTACCTTAAAAGCTGTCTGTACAAGTAACATTATAGGTATTGTCGCTCGTCCAGTCAGGATAAAACATGACCATGCATGGGTTCTGTTCAAGTAGCTTTATCATACACAAACACTTAGAGTCTTAATAACTTTAATTTAGATAAACGTATAAACAAACTAGCTATTACACTCATACGTTCTCACTCTCTGGTTGCACTCTCAAAATGGCACTGAAGCTAGCACGTGCTTGCTATTTATATGTACGTGCTGACCTTGAAATACTTCTTAAAGGTACAACACATACACTTTTCTACATCCTCCCATGCATTATTGACAACATCAACTGATATGCAATTAATACAAATAATTCTTTGTCATGCAGTTTTCAAAACTAAACACATACAGACAGTTATATCCAAGTTGCTGTGTATTTCACACTAGGTCGAGAAATACGATTAAATCATGTGATATAGAAATTAGAATTAGGTCTAGCATCTGGGATTGTCTCTGCTGACTTTTTAACTTTGGGGACATCAGGGACACCATCAGGAAGGAAGTAGAAGTTAAGACACATTCTACAACAGGAACATTGTCTGGATTGCTCTGAGATGTAGAGTCTATATCACAGGAACAATGCTGTGATATCGATTCTGATACAGGAAGAAGATGTCTGCAGTTTTTCCTGTACTCCACACCCTCAGATTCTACGAAGTAGGATCTCGGCTCGGCACATATACCTGTTACTTCACAAATCTGGTTGAAACATTTCACCATTTGTATCCTCTCTGTCTCTCCTTCTTTCAATGGACGAAGAAATCTGCTCTTTATCATAGCTGAACTTCTGGAAAGAATGCTTTGTGTATAGTTGAGCTCTGATTGTTCTGTTGTTCTTTGCTTTAGGCCTCAACAAACTGGAATTGATAGGCAATGTTGTTCTGGTTTGCCTAGGTAGAAGTCTCTGAGCAGGCGAGCTAAGTATATCATCACTGGGTATGTTTCTGAGATTGAGTAAATTCAAAAAGCCATCGGTATTATAGTATTATCATGCTTTGACTTCTGTAGTAAATGCTTTGCAGTCTATACTGCAGCTTCAGCTACTCTATTTGACTGTGGATATTCTGGACTACTAGTAACATGTACAAAGTCCCATTCTCTTGCAAATTTCTTAAACAACTGGCTGGTAAGTTGGGCACCATTGTCTGAAATAACTGTGTGGACTACCATGGACTGAGAAATGACGTTTCAACTTGGTGATAACAGCAGTGGACGTTAGGTTAGGTAGTAAATTGATCTCAAACCAGTTTGAATAAGAGTCTACCAACACTAAGTAATGCTGATTGTTTTGTTGCATTTCTGGGCAATCTGGATAAGGTATTCGCCAGATAAATAAGTTTGCCTTTTGTATAAACCATTTTGAAACTGTACTTTTGCAAACTGAGCATAATTCTTTGTAATCTCCCTGGAGCTGAATGCATAGGCTTTTTTAAAATAATGACTAGAGTTTGGTGATCAGTTTCAATCTGAATAGCTCGACCACAGATATAATAATGAAACTTTGAACATGCAAATACTATTGCCAAAAGTTCTTTCTCAATTTGACCATATTGCATTTCAGTTTGGAGATCTAGATGCATAGGCTACTGGTCTGCCTTCTTGAAGAATAA
The DNA here is from genome assembly GCF_019279795.1 of Protopterus annectens. Classification (NCBI taxonomy): domain Eukaryota; kingdom Metazoa; phylum Chordata; order Ceratodontiformes; family Protopteridae; genus Protopterus; species Protopterus annectens. The sequence continues at coordinate 421,043,353 of NC_056749.1, forward strand.
CTGTGCCAAGACCAAATTTTGAAGCATCACAGGAAAGAGTTACTGGGTTATTGACATCATAGTAACTTAATGTAAGTGGGGTGGTGATTTTCTGCTTAAGATCTTCAGATGCTCTCTAGTGCTTTTTTTTTTTTTTTTTTTTTTTGTTAACTATGACCATGTAACATTTTTGTGCGTCAGCACTCTCAAAGGTGCTGTCAACTCACTGAAGTCTGGAATGAACTTGCCTAAATAGTTGACCATACCAAGAAAATATTGTACAGCTTGAAATTAATCTGGTGCTGACATCTCAAAAATGTCTGCTTGCTTGGATGGGTCTGGTCACAATTCAGTGGTAGTAAATAAATGACCTACATATGTAACTTCTGGTAGTCTGAATTTGCACTTCAGATGATTGAGCTTCAAGTTCACTTTACGTGCTCTGTCTGGAACTTTCCTAAGGTTTCTGTCATGCTCTGCTTCACCATTGCCTCCAACCAGTAAATCATCTACAATTATGGCACAAGGATAACCGGAAAAAATTAGCTCCATTGCACGCTGAAAGACTTCACTTGTAGAATTTATTCCAGATGGCATCCTGAGGAATCCATAT